>NW_019214095.1:161576-311812 GCF_002532875.2 Varroa jacobsoni
CATACATTTTCTTGCTGACGAAAAAACACTGCTTCAGATAGGTGCATATAAGCAAGAAAATGTATGAGACAATTTTTTTTGTTGTTGATTATAAATTAGCGAATCTGATGTAAAATATGCACATGTATGCCTATTGAGTTCCAAGTAAAATCGTGACCACCGCAATTTTCATCAATTCAGTTCATTCACAATTACATCAGTACTTTTTTATACAGTACAGTAATTTAGTAATTTATTAAATTAGTTCTTTAACCTTAACTTTTTCCTTTAACCTTAACGTCCGTTCAAATCGGCTATCCCAGGGCTGAAACTTCTCTCCATTGAAGCTCCTAGTACCTCATAAATTTTCTTTACAATCAGTTTAAGCACGCTTATATTATTAACGTCAAGCTTAATTTCTTTACTTTATCAAAAGTAACCTTAGTGAAACAATGCCGCTAAAATAAAATTAAAGTGTTTAGCTTGTTCCAAGTGAATCTTCAAAGCAGGATCACTTCGTTGCGTATAGAATACCGAACCCTTTTTCTCTATCTCATGCACTAGTCGTTACTTAAACATCGCAATAGCGCAAAACATTAGCGAGTACTTACGAAGGTACTGCATTCTTTGCATGGACTGATTTGGCCCGGGAACGATGTTCGACTTGGATCGAACCCACGCATTACTCGTCTCGAGTTTGTACTCGACGGTGTAATACGAAACGCCTGGCAAACTATGGTTGCCTCCCTGACTCCCGCCGCTGACAAGGGGTGGTGGTGGGGGTGACCACGATACGTGAATGCCCGTCTGCCCTGGAAGCGGCTCCTTAACAACGACAGCTTGGGGAGGAGGCGGTTTCGGACCTGTAGGTGTGCGATTTACCGTCGGTATATAGGTCGCGCCGTAAGCATCCGTCGGATAGGCTCCTTCGATGTAATTCCATTCTGGAAGATACAGAAAAACAATGAAAACTGTTGATCAAGGTGGATGCGCTGGAGTCGTTCAAAGTAGAGTCGATAACGGTGTACTTTAATATTTGTGGTCTATTATTAAATACCTAGAATGATAATAATAATACATTAAATATATACTAAGCTGTGTTTATACATTTCATATTGTTATATTAGCCTGCTAATGTATTCTTAATTCTAGAAAAATATGCCAGACAGGCTATGCCTTAGGAAGATAATTTCGAAATGTTGGATTTCATCTTGTTTTTTTGGCTTGATTTATTCCTCCGTTTTCAGAGATCGGTGGCTTTATGATGATTTATTTTCCAGCTATTCTAACATTTGATTTGCGCTTGCCTCGCCCATTTCAGCATCGTCGGCGCACGTTCCATCCTGTACTTCTCCCTTGGTACTACTAATAGACTTTTTGAATTTTGCAGAAATACCGCTGAAGAGAGCAACGCAATCCGACCAACGACGAAGGCCCAGAGCAATGACCTGAGAGGCGACGCGGACGCTAGACATCACTAAGTGCTCTGTATAGTATGTGCTCGGATAGGAGAGGCATACGACGGTGTGCGCGTTGTCCTTATTTCCACCATGACTTCATCGCATTTCGTCGATGTGTACATGATGAATAACAGTTGATTGCAGCTGTAGTAGTGGTGGCAGCAGTCATTTGTGTGTGGGTACGGGACACTATAACCTACGTCTGAAGCAGGGCCAACTGATTCTGGCTTCACGGGCTCGGAAGAAAGAAGGCCGACCTAGAGTTGGAAGAGGACGGGAATGCAGGACATATGTGTATTGAGCTCGGCAGAAAGAGAGCACGTGCTCAAAGAGAAAAGGTCGTGGCATCCGAAGGCTCTCATCGAGGCGACGTGTATTGGAAGCTAGTGTGCGGTTCCCTACAACATGGATGGACGCACATAAATATGCTATAGCTACTTACTTATGGAGCATGTCTTATGGCATGAAGGCAGGCCGGGGGTTGATGCTGTAACAACATGGAGCTCGTCTGATTCGGTTCGGCCAGAGAGAAAATTAGGTTAGGAGCTGGTTAACTAAGGGCAAAGGGAAGACCAACCATGTAACGCTAGAAAGCCAAGATCCCTATGGGGCTAGAACTCTTGCAGGCGATAACTCAGGTGCAAGCAGGAATTATCTCCTGGACAGCAAAGCCAAGTAGCCATAACGTTTGAGACTCATATACGACTGTTAGTAGTAGTGGGGAGGTAGTAAAGTCTTACGACACGACGTTTGTGGTCGACCAGGACGAGCACTGTTATGATGACGGATCGAAACGAAGGTACGGATAACTTGCTTGCGTTCGCGTGCCTTCAAGCATATGCCCGTAGCAGACGAATTCCTAATTCTAGTCTACTGCTACCGTCTAAAGGTAAAGTTTGCCCACACTGGATCATCCTATCGTCTCCAGTACGTTAACCACAGCAGCTAGTGTATGGGGACTAGGCAGCAGATTGCGTCAGATGGAACACGCGGTCTACGCTTATGTTTGTATAGAGATGTGACTGTGAGGTTCACATGATGTCCGTATGTATTCACCGAGAAGCGCCGGCAGCCGATTGCATTTTGACAAGCTTCGTTATTTGCACTAGCTTGCCACCAGCAACGGAACGAGTTCTATGGAGAGGAGAACCTGGCTCACAAACCACGTATAAAACAGTACTGATAGTGGCAGTGATATATATATATATATATATATATAGAGAGAGAGAGAGAGAGAGAGATAGGGAGAGAAAGGACATATGGAATATAATTTACATAGGTGGAGGCTATCGCAACGCGATACCCGAACTGTTGTGAAGTTCGCGGTGCAATCGAGTGCCTGAAAAGTTATCTGCTCAACTTCGACTTAAACTGGAGATCCTTAAAAAGTTTAGCTATGATTGGAGCATATTTTGACTATAAATTAAACTCGATTACACTAGGAAGAGAGTTAAAGAAGTGGATGCTTGAAACAAAAACGAACTTAAGTGACTCATAAAAACAGTTCTCATTAAACATATGTACGTCGTTCGTATGCTTACTGAAAAATTCCGGGATGAAAAAACTGCTCAGAGTTTCTCTACGGAAAGCTAAGCATCTTATAGAATTATTTGAAGAGATTATCTTTTTGGGTCTTATCTGTTTGTCTTGTCCTTGAGGGGAAGACTTATTAAAAGGCTGGTAGAGCCCTTGTTAAAAGAGGGCCAAGCTATAGTTCCGCCTAGGGCTACACAGGACGGAGCTCAACTTTAATTTTTTATTTAATATCAATTCAATTTAACAACATTCGAGGGCTCAAACTGCGCAGTAAAGTAAACGATGTTACAGCGTTCTCTAGGTGCTCCTTTTTGTCGTCACCTTGCACGTCTATTTGATTTCTCTCTATTTTCAAGTCACGTTCTTTTTCAGCGATTCTTCCACATCCTTACCAACGCACTATTCATCCATTACCAACGATCCTACTCACAGCTATATCTACATACGCCTAGAACAAGTAGAGGAAAAGCGTTGTGATTTGTACATTACTTACTGCTTGTATTTGTGAGAATTTTCTCGCTAAAATAGCCATCACCAAACGCGTTCCGCGACAAAACCTGAAACTCGTACACAGACTCGGGCTGAAGGTTGTGAATGGTCAGGGCAACGGCATTTTCTGGCACGACGCGAATCGTTCGCCAATCGACGTCTTCTTGGTGCGCTAACCGATACCAAATGATATATTCCTGCTTGTGCCCGCCGTCGTAACCGGGCAGCCACGATACAGTCGCTGCGAAAGCCGATGTGTTCACCGAGACATTGGTCGGCGCGTGTGGGGTCGTGCTCTCGACTAGGAGCAAACTCGACGTGACAAGCGTTGCCACCTCGTTCTGAATAATGCACTCGTACCTACCATGGTCCTCCTTCTGAATGCTCCGTAGCGTCAGATTGCCTGCACGCCGATAGCAAACGTAGCGCAGGTTGTAGTGTCAGAAAAAAACTGTGAGAAAATAAATTTTGTGCTAGTTATCAAACGTAGATAGTATATGGCCAGACGTTATGTAAAGTTACACTAATCAGCTAAATCACTGAAATGAGAGAGAGAGACGGGGAGGGAGGTAGGGAGAGAAGGATGCCAACGATAATAAAGTACTTGTTGATTTAAAACATTTAAAGGCACCTGTCAGTGTCACGGTAAGTGTTGCCTTGAATGATATTTTAAAGCAACGGCAAAATATTAAAGGGTAATTTCTCTTTTAATTTCGAAAAATAAAATTTCTAATGCTCTTAGTCGGTTAGGTAAAGCCTGGATTTTTTGTTGGCTGGGAGCATGTACAACAACGAAAACGATGTTATGATCTGGTAATACACCTTTACGCTATTTTTCTTGGATTAACTTTTTTCTTCAAATTTTGCTGAAGCTAACCACGTGGTGTACGCTTAAAGCTATATGTCAGTGCTTGAAATTATTGAATTCACCATAGAACAACTACCAATCTTCATTAACTTCTACAAATAAATGTTTTGATTTTTACGTCCGATGTTGCCATTGAACATCGTTTGAGAGGCCTGGCCCTACTCAATTAATTAAGCTTTTCTTTAGGCGGCTGGCCCGTCCAGCATTAGTGGAGGTGCATATGCGCCGGGTTCCGAATTTAGGCCACCAAGGACCTCTAAATTTAGCAGACAAACATGTTACCACAGCTTTACTATGGCAGACACACGAAAATATACAAACATGAATCTGTTACAAGCCATTTCGATTGTTTGCCTATTATTACGTTGGGTCCAAGAAGATACATGCCAGAATCCTCACCTTTATAAAGCAGATGTCTCTGCTTTGGAAGCGGTTTACCATCAGCTCTGCGCCACGTAACTGTCGGCGCCGGATGACCCTTGCCTTCACAGCTCATTGATATCTCCGTGTTACGCGGCTGCTGATAGATCTCCTTCGGCTTGATACGGAATACAGGTGGCTCTCTGACCAGCACCTCCATGATCTTCGATGCGCCTCCGTTACCGTGGATATTAAACGGTGAGCACAAATATCGGCCCTATAAAGCGACGAGGAAGTAAATGGTAGACGAAAGATCGATCGTAAGCGTTTGAAGATCATGGCGTGTTTGTATTTTTCTTTTGTCAGCCGTACTAAGCTAATATGGTTGCTTCGATTGTTAATGTTCTCACCCCATTGATTTTCAGTTCACGTAGCAGGCTCGCAGCTGCTTTGTCACTAATTTCTCTTTACTTTGTAATGGGTTTTAGATGGTTTGTCTTCTTGAGCTCATCCTTAAGATTGAGCGGATTGTAACAGTTCACGCTGAGACCCGTCTAGCGATTACGTCATTCGTTGTGGGCCCGCGCGGAATACTCATCGCTTAGAAAATGTCGCCCTACGTAGTGGACATCCAGCGTCCCAACGGTACTCCTATCTCCCTTTTTCTAGCTGGTTTGTCTCGTAAATTTTTCCAGATTGTCCTTGTGCCTGGGGGAAAACCGAAGCTTCAGACAAACTCTAGCGCCGATAGAATACACATCAATAGTTCTACAGCAAGGACCTCAATAAGAGAATGGATCGTTTCGCTAGTATTTACTGTTTAGATCTTCTCTGCGCTGTTTTTATGATATCAAACAGTGAAAATGGCCCCCCTGGAGAAAATGTTTTAGAGCAAGCCGGCCAAGGCCAGCTCGGGGGGGGGGGGTGCAACTCATTACGAGTTAGTAGAAACAATAGATCTTCATAGATGATTTTTTCACTATACACTTAAGTAACGTACAGTAAAAAAACATGTGTTATTAGAACAGACGCACTCCTTTGACTACAGGTGATCATAAATGAAGATTTTGCTTCTGGTGTTCAGCATAGCGAAACGAGCTATTCTGTAACGGCTGATCTTACCTGATGCTCGTGCGTTACGTTCTGGAAATAGAGACTGCCATTGTTTAACATAACGATATCGTTCATTGCGTTGGCATCAAATGGTCGCCGGTCCTTATACCACGTTACGAATTGAATATTGGGATTCGATTGAATAAAACACCGAATCATGCCTGGCAGATGTAATGGCATATACTGAAAATTTGGGGTGAAGTTAACTCTTGCCGGGTACTCGATGTTCAGGTACGCAGTTGCGGAGTCCGGCTGTCCAATGCCTGCAACATAATTGATTTATTTGCAGAGAAAAACAGACCGGTAACCCTACCTAACCTAGTAGCTCTCAAGAACCTAGCTAAGTAACACTCATAAAATAAACGACCACTTAATTATAGCCAATATATTTATTGCTTATTATAATGACAGCTGATAGATACTACTAGTCGGTAATGATTGGGATTGACGAGTTTACTCTTTTTGAACATTCGAATATTAATAAGTCCGCCTGTGTTTTTGTTGTTATTTTATACTGTTATGATGTTGTCTGTTGATTTGCTGTGCTTTATTGTTATCCTATTAAAGATTAGGGCAGATGATAAGAGTATTTTTAGATTATAATCAAATTCATAGCAATAGCTAAATTTTTTTTATATTTTTTGAAGGAAAATAAACGATAAACGAATAAATCTAATTCGGGTTAAATTTAGAAGAATAAAAAATTGTGTTCAATAAATACAATCTCGTTGTTCATTGAAAATGATTACAAATAAAACTGAAAGTATGTTTAAGTAAAAAATACATAAAAAGTTTATAAATGAATAAGAAAAAAAAATTAGTAAAAATCTTATCGAATATTGTTAAATTCAAAGTGATCATTTTAACTATACAGGGTGCAGGCAAAAGCCTCTGTGTTTTTCAGGTCTCGGTAATAAATAGAGAACGAAAAGGGAAGGTATCCTTTTCTACTTTTTAATGTCCAGGTTTTACCAGGAAGAGTTACGTTATTCGGTGTCGTTCCTGGAATTCTCGAATGTCTAGTCGAGCCTCGCTCTAAGGGTATATGAAACTAGGTGTTTAGAATGCCATACGAGCTAATCATTTGGTATACACTAGCGATCATTTTGGTGACGGAAATGCGCGTATCGAGAAAAAAACCAGTCACTCTGCTACTTCTACAAGCCTATAGCTGCCAATCCCCTGGTTTAATCGATATTTTAATGTCGTTATGTTTCGTTTACATTGTCACTGTGGTGCGAGCTGTTATTTCACTGAGAAATTTAGCAACTCTTTACAAATAAAACTGAAAGTATGTTTAAGTAAAAAATACATAAAAAGTTTATAAATGAATAAGGAAGGGAAAATTTATCTAAGAGTGCGCAGCGGGGACCATAAACATATCTGCAGTTCCTGAGTGTGACCTCATTAAGGCAGTCGTAATAATGTATTTGGAAATTTTGAAAAGCTCAAAAATGTTTCAAAATTGTATCTCCCTTTCCACTTTCAACTGAAAATTTGCGGTGGAGTTAGAAAAAAAAAAAAAATATATATATATATATATATATATAACTTTAACTTCTGTAGAAAGCTGCTTGGTCTAGATAGTTCAGACGCATTTTTCTGAGAACGGCGCCATAGCAGTCATACACAAAAGGCATGTCAGTCACCGTTGGGCTACACCTTAGCTGTAACCGGTGTTAACAAGGGATTTATGAAAGACGCAGACGAAGTGAGATGGGGGTAGTTCTGTCGGAGAAACCCTGAAAACAAACTCGGGAAGATCCTCTCGTCAATCTTTAAAGCATTCGAAAAATATGATTGTGAAGACTTTTTCACACGAAGAGGATTTCTAGCTGACGACCAGCTCGAACTAATACGAATCTCGCTGTATTAATCGGCAGCAAACCGTTGGCTATGAATCTTTACGGACCCGTATGAAACGCCATCGTTGAAATCGGTTTTTTGAGAATTTCCTTTGGATAACTTCACGTCGCCGCAGTGAAACCATAGACCACGAAGTAAGCAAAGGATGGTCACAGCCAAGCAAAAAGCATACATACTGTACGAAAACCTATGCATGATAGGGGTATTTGTTTGTTGAAGCATTCGAGTCACTGAACCCATAGTTCCAGTTAAAAGCTTCGGTTGGGTGGAAACCACTCGATTCAAACGGCCGAACAAACGGTTGACGATAGAAGCCGACAACAGAAGCACAAGCACCCCGGAGGCTGTTGGCATGGCACTACATATGGAATACGTTGGGATGCTGCAGGCAGAATAATATTTCTGGGACTGCTGAACGCTGCTTTGCGCTCTAGTAGGTTCCCTTGAGTTCGACGATCAGCACGGGCGCACCTAGTATTTGCCATTTTTGAGCACATAAGAGCCACGAGTTACTTTCTCATATGGATGGTTCCCTTGGACTAGCGTCTTTATTAGACACTTTGCTTATAATTCGTTAGTGTATTGAGTCCTGCGGACTCAATGGCAGTTCGCTGTTATGAACAAAGACAGCAACATCTAGAGGAATGAGTTGCACGCCACGGCAGTGGAGGCAGCAGTTCTGGAGCGGAGTTAAAAATAAGACAAGCTTCGGTAGAAAAGGAAAAGCAGGAAGCAAACAGCCGAATGGTGGCTCTCCTGAATACTGCATTTAACCTACAAGGCAGGCAGATGAGCAACGTAACTCAGTCATGAGATAAACACTTGGCAGGCCTACATGATAGGCATGCTAAACGTCGTTGCAACGGTTGATTTAACGTTCGTTGTACAGTAGAACAGTGCGAGTTGCGTCATCCTCTACTTGGAGTTGTACACATGGGCACGTGTTACTACGCCCCTGCTCCTGTTACCATTGGTGCTATGGAGACGATTACCGCAGTAACTGAGCAGTAACAAAACGGTTCGAACAGCAAGGGCAAGGAAATGAAACGCTAAGAAATGGAGAGATAGGTGCGTGAATCTATGGAATAGATACGAGGTACTGCTGGCAACCAAGGCGGGACGCTTGCTGGTGTCTCCAGCGACAGAGTCAGTTAGGCGGTGGTTGACTACGGAAACTGGTCGTGGGCCAACAAAACCACTGGGGCTTCTCTCTGTTATAACAGGCCGTTGTGCCCAATGCCTGTTCCTCTCATAATCCGCCCAATGGCGTTGAAGAAAAAAAGGCAAAGGCACCGCTGTTCCTCAAGCGAATGCGCTGCTGGCAGGACAGACAAGGCAAACAAAAATCTGTATAAGCGCAACGATTCTGTCGAAGGGGCAAAGCCAGCCGGAAAAGCCAGAGGCTTCATTCCTTTTAAGCGGCCCCGGGAGATCACCGTGCAACAATAATAGCAGAAGATAGCAGACAGGAGAAGAGTGCGAAACCCCAAAAGCATGGGATATTCGTTTTGGTACTAACAGCTAACCAAGGCTAACTACTTGGTCGTGTTTTGGCCTGGGCCCACAGGGGCTGCACTTACATTTGATGTACCGGAGCACCGTCAGCTTTAACGTGGCCTGTCCCCTGCCTCTGGGAATGTGCTGTTTGCCGTTAGAGAGCTAGTAAGCTGGCTTGGAGAGACAGTGTCTTTCAGTAAAGCTGCTTGAACAGTGATGGTGTTAGGGTCACTCAAATCTCTATCGGACTGGCTGATGCCTCCGTTTTTGGAGGTCTCTCATGCTTCTATCGCTAGTGGGGAGCAGGCAACAGGACAACTCAAGGCACTCCTACATTGAGCTGACCTTCTCTGTTCATGCAACAGGTGCGTCAGGTTTAATGAGCTTACTCTTTGCCATGCGTTGCCTTCAGTCCCCAACGTATCTCGGCTCACTGAAGATGCATGGCGTGAAGCGCAACGAAAGCGGAGAATGCCGTATCTGCACCGAAAATGCACCGTTAAGGAGAAACAGCGCTATAGAAAATTTGATCCAGCCTCTACACAAGAAAATGCGATGCAAATGTCGAATCAACGACCTTTGCAGCCTCTCAAAAAAGGCCTTGCAAAAAACACCTTTACGCATCCATCGATCTAGGCTGCTGACTTAAGACGAGGACAGAAGATTTGATACGGTTCAGAGAAGCAGGTAAGGGCGATGCTGAAAATACGATATGCGACACGTTACGCAGAAACTCGGCAGAAAACGTTATCTCCGATACCGTCCGTATTTACGCTCTGATTCTTTGATAATAGGGGTTCGTTGCTAAACCAAGCTCTACAAATGACGCTTCTTAACAATACGTGACGTCGATTTGTTCAGTGTCGATAAGAAGACAACCATAGGCCGAGTAAAAATTCGGAAAGAGCTCTTAAAACCATCAGGACTTTTTAGATGTTCATTGTTAGACGAACGACGAATATTCTTTATATAAGGGATAATAAGGGATTTCTTTCACAAAACACTTTCAGCTTTCTTAGGGAAGATGATTATACGACTGTCAAGGACGACTCGGAAGCACGGGTCAGACCGGGGGGCGATGAATAGAGCATAAATATTATCATGTTTCGCCACAAGATACTGTTACAGTGGCGCTGTAATACAAGACAGTCGGTGCCGCTGCCACGATTATTACGAAACCCTTGGATAATCTTTTTTCTCTAGCGACACCTACGCCATTACATCGGCGAACGCTTTCGTCTAATATCTGAAGCCTTTTTGAATTTATATTATTTTAGGGAGGCTTTTAAATACTTTGGTGGGAAACATATAGAATAATAAATAATACGTTTACTGCCTTTGCTCAGAATGGAAGGGTTTATGAAAGCTACATATAGGGATTCGCAGCTATTCTGGTATAGCGGGCCTCATGTACGAGACGAAGAAGCATGTTGCATTGATTGTAGTATTTCGTCTGGTGATACGAAAAAACACGCCCCTGATATTATTCGAGGTTCAATTCGATTGATCAAAGAACAGATATAGAACACTTACAGCGTTCATTTATAACTGACACTGCAACTACAGGTAACAGCCGTTCAACGAGACCGCGCATTCTCGATATTTTTTTATATGATCAATGCTCCAAGTTGATACAGGGTGAAACGCAAGGCTTCCCCCGAACACATACTCGCTTTAGACAGGATTACTTTTGACATAGAACTCCAATCGTTTCGACTCTTTATCGTTTTCCTCGAAACGGCAAAAGAGAAAGGGGCACACTTTGCACCTGCCATGTACGGGCCGAAGCGATTGCTAGCGCAAAGGAGCATACAGCTAGAAAGGGACATAAGTCACAGACATGCGGTCTAAGCATATCTAAGCGGATCGATTTATCCTTCGATATGACGCGAATGTACATAAATAACTGATGTCAAAAACTAGATCGAGCGGTTGGGGGTTATGCGCAAGAGGAATTTCGAAAACTGGTTGTTAGCGGATTAAAAGGGGCATTGTGAAAATTGCCAGACACATCCGACCCCGTCAAGAAGCGCAGCAGCTGCAACAGCGCTAGCTAAAAGCAGAAAAGCGTAATTTCACAGGGCGCCTTCAAGTTGAGTCTGCCTCCGCTACTAGACATAAACAAAGTCAATATGAACTGTGACACTCATTCAAATATCGGTGCCATGAAGCGTATCTTCATCGTTATCTTTTCACAGTATTTTGTAGGTGATTGTGACTGAAGTTCTTACTCAAAGAAATTTCTATATGCTTGATTACTAAGCCAAAAAGATGGTCTTGCAACGAGTACCGTAAAGGCAGCAGTGGCGAAAAACCTAAGATTCTCTCAAGACCAGTTGTAGTTTTCGAGATGATGGTAGCTTCGACAGACGACTTTAACTAATTAGACTTTTCGGTAAGGAGTTTAGAACAGTTTCTACGTGGAGAAAAGTGCATCTGTATTTAAGAAGACCCGCTGTACGACTGTGACAGCAAGCTATACTTTGAAGGCTTGCAAAAATTAAACTAAAGCAGGCGATTCTGACCAAACAAACTATTGAGATTCAATAGATTTATGCGTACTAACCGTTAGAGATCTCACAGGTGTACCAGCCAGAATCTTCGGCGGATGTGGGATAGATGAAAAGCGTGCCGTCCTGTCGCAGTAACGTCCGGGTATAGAGCCAGCTTACCTTTGCTATATCAATTCCGTTATACAACCACCTGCAATGACGAGTGAACACGATTGAGCCAATATATCGTATCGAACACGCAGGTCCCCGCCGCACAGTCCTACCGTGTCGTGCAAACTGTATAATTCAATACTGAAGCAAAGAAAATCAGCCTTCTATGTTATGTATGCACAGGATACATGTACGCTAGGTTAGTTATATAAGCCTCGATCAAAAATGGAAGCCAACGGTTGGCTTCTTAATCGTGGCGAGCATCTCGATAGCTCATTATCAAACCAGATCGTGCCGGACCTCTGCTCGCTGGGTGTGGATGCATTTGAGGCTGCTGACATCGAGATCCGTTAATATAGCCATACAACGAATACGTTATACTGCCCGATTTATTCGACATATCCGTTCTAACCGAACACCATTTAAAAAACTGCTCGAATACTCAGTTTCTCTATGAAGTACACGGATTGCCCTATTCTTAGCAAGTTTTTGTTGGTTTCTCCCAATTAAGCTCGTGCTGCTTCTCTCCCTCTGTCTCAGTTCATCACATTGGATTAGGAACTACGGTTGCTATTTTACCAAGCGAATAGAGAAAAGTAAACGAATCTGGCCCTGCGGTTTGTTGCCATTGAATCAATGTATTCGCTGACAAAAAGATCAGAGGCGACGGATCGGAGGGGCGAAACAGGGGCTTGCGGAGAAATAGGAACGCAACTTGCTTTCTCGACGGCTGCGTCATTGTATCTATGTTTTCGTGTTGTTTAAGGGGTACAAGGTTTTAGCCTAAGCTCAGGCCAGGCTCCTACTGAATAGCTACAGTGCTTTCACCATTTTTTCAGGTATTTTATCAAAGCCGTCATGCTGTTTAGCACAGTAGCTAGGTGCGCTTCTGTTCCCAGCAAAAACTGAAAGAACTTTGTCCTGGAGGCTTGTCTTTAAAAAAAGCATCTTTCATCATTAAATCCAATTTAGGCTTGGAGTATTTAGGGTGTAATAATGGTAAGAATAGGTTAATGGTAAGGAATAGTCATGACGTGTAGCATAATTTTATTGCAATGTATTAACATTTTCTTCCAGTTCTAGAAAGTTGATAGATTATAAATCACGGTTTGTAAACAATAATAAAGGTTTTCGATGCGAGCATACCACGTTAACTTGCGCAAAAAAAACTGCAAGCTTTGCTTTTATCACTTGAATTAGCAGATTTAAGCAACAGAAAACGTTGTAACCAGACAGTCGCTGGCGGCGTAGATTTCTCTGCAACATAACCTGACCTTAATGGTTACAGTTCATAACTTATTTACCTTTTGGTAGCTTTGCTGAAGCATAACAATTACCAGATCAAATGGTGAAAATCACAGCATTTCCTTTCTATGGACACAGACTTTGTATATTTTTTTCTTCAATGCCGTGTACTTGTGACGCAGTGATGTAGGTGAGTGGACTTAGCAGTTCATTGAAACATTGTGCAAGACAATGTAATGATTTGCGTACGCTCTTTAACCCTCAGATCTCGTCAACTCTCAACTTGTCCTCTTTCTCCCCTCCCGTTGTTTGGACATCACCATTGCTTTCACAGGCACGGAAAAGGGTGTACTACAGTTTTTGCAAACGCCGGCTTGACGTGTAACTTGTTTCATCAGAACTATAAAAAAAAAAAATATTTTTACCGCGCGCTCTCTGGCCGAAAAGGCATTTTTCCCCTTCTCTCCTGCGCGGTCGTCTTTGAATCCGCTTCGCTACTTCGACTTGTCTTTCACGGTCGGTCAGCCTGTTATAGCCTCAGCTTCGGTAGCCGCATTTCAAGGGCCTTTGAGAAGCTTCTTTTTACAACTATGACCAATGCAATGCTACATGTCGCATTGTGATAAGCCGGCGATGATTACCACCATGACGATAGAGCCTAGAAAGAGACGTGGCCCAACTTAGGTTTACTGCAAGACTTCTAAGTTTGCCTTGGCAACCTCGAAGCCGCCGCCTGCTTTGCACGATACTGTGAACATCTCCTCAGAGGTCTCCGATCACACTCCCAAACTACGTACAGTTTCTGATCAATGCGTTGGCCTCGCTCATCCCACATTCGTTTGGCCGAAAGGCACCGTCTGCCTCCTGTATGTCGCTAGCAACGCGGAACGACCGGGGACCCAGTACAGCTTCCTGGTACCTCAGGGTCAGAAACAGTCCGCACTGTAAACTAACCTCCCTGTCGGTGCCGACCGTCGGCTGAACTTAAGTGAGCAGAGAAGGGCTTTTCATATGCCGCTGTAACAGCCGCCGTTGGCACGAGGGTCGCCGTTGCTGGCGCTCTATTCAAATTCGCTATGGGGCTATACATCCTAGTGTTAACGCGTGAAGGCTATTCCATTCGTTCCTTCTCGTTTCACGAACGTTCTGGCATTGGAGCCGGCAGGCTTAAAAGCTTTTCGCAGCGGTTTCAGGTGCCCAGCTTGCTCAACTGGGAAGTTTGCATCCAGTTCTTTTCGCCCACCTATCATCCTCAACATAGCTCTCAATGTACGCTGCCTTCCAAAATTTGGTCCCTGTTTTTCAACGTACTTTTCCCACCCCCTCATCTTTTTGCTCCGTTCTTTAGTCTAGCGTGTAGATCCGCCCAAACAGGCGCGTATTTCACTGCCGGGTTTCAATACCTTTCAAATAAAAAAGTTTTCACCGTTAAACCCCTGCCCGTCTTCCTTCTCTCCTTCGCGACTTCTTTGCTTACACCAGTGCGTTCGCTGCTCCTTAACCCTCTCAGTGGGCAACTGGCTAATACTGTCTCCGAAGCTCAGGCCGTCATTGCCAACCGCATGGCTGCGAGCGACCGATCGAGAGCGTTATTCCGAAACCTTCGTTTGAGTTAGCCGTCGATCCTCCAACCTGTAGAAACAAACAGAGCGCGGCCAGCTTCAACAAAAACAGGATGAGGCCAGACAATAGCTGGATATAAAAGTGAAAAGGAGAGAAGACTAGAAACGAGTTATCAGCTCACTACGGTTAGTGGCAGGGGGCAAAAAGGGTATGCCCACCAGTGACTACTGTTAGCAATAAGGAAGCTGTACGCATGATCGCGTGGCAAAGTCTATGTAGGTATTTAGGTATACCTTGCTTTGCTCATACGGCTGCCCTACCATGTGCGTCTGGTCTATCTTATGCCCTACAGCTTGAAATTACTTTCACCTTATCTCGCTTGAACTCAAGCGGGACACGGCAGCTTACAGCAGCTTCAGTACGTTGATCTTTCTTAGAAGTAGAGTAAAAAGCAAGCCTTTATTTGTCTGCATCTACATCTGCATATGTACACATATGTCCGTAAAAGATAATTAAGAAAATCCAATGCAGTTAGTCTTCGGTGTTGGCAGGCGTTTTGGTAAATCTTTCTTATTTCAAGCCATCCCCTTATTCCCCTATTAGACAGGTACATGTTTTTTTTTTTTTATAACTACGCACTGCGAGGCTTGCATGACCTAACGAAAAGAGGCAATTATAAAATGAAGCAGGGGGCAGACCTGAATTTCCTGAGTCGTTTCCTGAGACCTGAGTCGTTTCTTTTTCAGAAACCAATTTGAGGTATTTGATATATGCGTACACATGAATGCACGACGATGCAGTGACTGTCGTAAACAAAGGCTAGTCGACATAAAGCGCAATGCGATACTGTAAGAAATCCGATTCGCAGGCAAGAAAAGTGGCAAACAGGCCAAGACACCAAGGGCCGAGATGTGACTTAAGACAAACACTTTGACCATTACTTGTAGTAGAGTTCTACAATTGCCAAGGTGCTAGCCCTAGTGTTCAATAAAGAACTGAGTTGGGAAAATAACAAGATTGAGCGAGGAAGCTGTTTTTCGACAACGTTGCACCTTTGTCGTTGGACTTCATCTGGCAATCGGTCAAAGGACCTCCGAGCGTCGAGTACGACCAGTCATGCTCTCGGTGCGGTCAGTCATGACGACACCGGTCACGGGCGATGGCATAGTACTAGAAGCGTGTCTGGCTAGGCAAATCGGGAGCTCTAGTTACAATGCTGAAAATTTCGTACCTGGGAAGGAACCTAAAACGTAGCGAAAAAAAAGAAGTGGGAAAAATAAAGAGAGACATAAAAGCGCGAACAGAAGGATGACGCGAGTGTTCTTAAAATAAGTGTGAGCGGTACGCGTTGTTTTTGGCTCATTTGCGCGTCGATGACAGTAATCCTGATTTCGCTATTGCGGTATATCCGAATCCGCAGCAGCTACCAACTAAAATGCGGACCAAGTTGGCGCGGAATCGTTTCCATGTATCTATATATTTATGTGTGTATAATTATAGCAGATACGCGATGTCGGTCCAGCTGGTCTATACCTGTCGTAGAAACGGGATCATTATACGCTTGTTATCACTTGCTATACATCTAAACGGCATAAGTGATCCACTCATTGACGGTCGTTATATTTGACTTTATAGAGCGAGAGAATGAGCCGCATACTCAATCAGTTGAAGTGGTAATGTCAGTGGACATGAACTATTTGTAGGATTTTATCCGAACATACAGCACGTAACTGCGTACAGATGTTGAGGTCATACCTGTTGTCACAAGCGAGATAATGACCTTATCTATCATGCAACTATCCAGCACGTCGCTAGGGCGCACTAACACGTGCACGATGACTGGAGTGCAAAAAAAGAAAATTACGTTAAAGCAACGCTTATTTGAAGGCATAAATAAGTACTAATAGCTGGTAAAAATAGTAGCACAGAGCGAAGGAACGAAATAAACATGGAATTATTATGAAATTGAAAGACAATCGTTTTATAG
Organism: Varroa jacobsoni; assembly: GCF_002532875.2. NCBI lineage: Eukaryota > Metazoa > Arthropoda > Arachnida > Mesostigmata > Varroidae > Varroa > Varroa jacobsoni. Next base: position 178,203 of record NW_019214095.1, read on the forward strand.
ATTCCGTCAGTTGATGTTTCGTCTAAACTGCAAAATGAGATACGTTCTCATTTAGATTAAAGACGCTATATAATTTATTCAATAAACAAAGTACTAAAGATAAAAGCAAAAATGCAAGATCAACTGGTAAATAGAGTGAATAGTCACATCATGGCCTAAATATAGATAATATCTGTTCATAAAAATAGCCATAGCTATAATAGTCTAAGCTAGCAGGTAATGTCATAGCTCCATTGGGTTATTCCTAAAAAACTACCTTCTTCAAACGTATACTATCCATCCGTTATATGAGTCAGTCAACTATTAACACATATCAGGTATATATATTGTTACAAAATGCTAATATAAAGCGATGTGACACTCTCATATTCTGAGCGGACATTCACTCAGAGCGATGTGGATCTTAGCTTAAAGCTCTTACCTATGGGTGATGTTCGCTGGCAATGCCTTCGCTTCGCAAATAAATTCCGCGTGGTTGCCTTCAATTTTAGTGAGGTTCGTCGGCGGCGATGTGATGACCGCGGGACCAGCAATGATCACTTTCGAGCTGGCGCTCACCGACCCCTGTGAATTCTTCGCCACGCAGACGTATTCTCCGACGTCGGTTTGACGCAGTGAGCCAATCTTTAGCTCGGTGTCGGATATAGACACATGCTTATCGGCTCCAACTTCGACCAGCTGACCCTCCTTTTCCCAGGTGAGCTGTGGAGCCGGCGTTCCTAGAAATTAAGACGCGGTAACACGAATGAAGCACAAACCAATAAGACCATGAACCTCCGTATCGATCTATATTGTTCACCCGCTTTCTAAGTCACGAGAGGCACACATGCACTAAACTAGCAGATACGTGTCAACAGTTGGAAGTCAGCGTGCGGGTTTTCACCACTATTAATGTGCGAGTCTGTATCAGCAGTAGCAGCAAGTTTTTTTCCTTAGCAGATTCCCGTGCTCGTCATCGTTGCGGTCCTATTCCACGCACCCTTATTTGTATAGCTGACGAAGCTGTGTTCTGTTCCAAACCCACAGAGAGAGCCATCATGAGCGCAACTCAACAGGGAGTTTAGAAAAAGGGAAAAACAAAGTATTCTTACCCTGGCCATCGCCTTAGTAATCATGAGCACGTCTGCCCAGGCACCGTCCCGCTGTGCATACCAGCAACGATAGTGGGTTTCTTTTCCCATCTGTGTGGTGTTTGCCATGGACAAAGTAATGACGTACATACGCTATGGCACAACGCCATCGCGCGGCGACGTTTGTTGTAGGCTCCACCGCGAGAGACAAGGCCGCCTGCTTCCAAGTGGTCCTTCTCCGTCTCGAATCTCGTGGAAACTTGTGGCTAGAGCTAGTAAAGCATGTGAGTGCTGTAGTCGTCACAGCAGGGCCGAAAGTACAGGCCGAATATAGGGAAAGAGGAACAAAGCCACGGGGCAATGAAACAAAACTCTAATTAGCCAAAACGTTACCGCGCGCTGAGCGGTCGCCAGTACTCAGACATACCATTTCCTCCTAATGTCCACGCTTGTGGCCTCTTGTAGGTACCCTCTGTCTTGTTACAAGGTTGTGGTCGTTGTGGGCAGTTTAACTTACCAAAAAGTTTTAACCCTTCCACTACAGACTTCGGTATAAAAAATCGCCCAAGCCACGAAGTTATTCATATACTGTTGTCTGCGTGGGAAATGAGAGAACGGCGGAAGGTATCGAGGACTTGCTAGGTAATACACATCACTGCTTGATTCTGTTAGACATACAAGTGCCACATTGAGGGGCTTCCTCTAATGTTTCGAAGAGTGTAGTTGCGCCATATAGTCGCAAGACTTCTCAGTTAGATATTACTAATAAGATTTAGGGAACTAAAATTATCGATCATTGAGTCAAGGGAAGTTTAGGGATTGGTAAGTGAATATGCCTTGAGCTCAGGCAACAGTTAAGTTGCTTCAGATAATTTAATCAATACTGGAAACAGCGTGGAATGTAAGCCTAAAAGTCCATTCCCATTCATGACCTGCGGAGTTCCAAACTGATCAAAGCAAGCCCTAGCCTCAACAGGGTCATTTAAAACATCTCAACTGACATATTTGTGTGATGTTTTAAATACGCTAGGCCTGTGTGCAGCTTCACAGTGAACTTATCAGGAGAAATATTACGTTAAGATTAAGACAACGATTAGCGTGCAGACTAGCGGGAACCCTCTTCAGAAAAAAAACAATTTACCAATCAAAAATTATGATGAATCTGGTAACTTTAATCACAACCGATTAATCCGAGGCAAGGCTGATCTTTACCGTACGTACCCTCTGTGTTATTGTATTTTTAGTATAATAAAATACCAAGCCATCGAGACTCTGTTCTTCGATGCAAAGTCTTTCATTGTCGGTGTACCATATTCTTCCTGTTTCCAAGTAACGATTGTCGACAATCGCTGACAACCTTATCGGTTTTTGCACGTCGCTCCTTTAAGGCCTGAAGGCTGTGCAACCTAACCGTGTTTTCTAGTTATTTGTTTATCTCCCTCGAGTCCTCTAAATAGTATGGTCTGCCAAACTTGGGTACTTCCTAAGGTATATGGGGCAGCAATAACAATGTTCGCCATTGCCATTGTCGTCCTCCATTTTTACGCGCGAGTTGTCGCTACGAGTCGGACTGAAAATACGCTGAAACGGTAGTTTTATTAGGTTGGTGCATAAATAATGGCTATATTCGTCTCTTGGTTTCGTTTTCTTCTTTGTTTGTTTGCCGGTGATCAGCTGTTATTTACAGCCTGGAAATCGTTAATTTTCCTATATTACCTTTGCGATTGCATTACTCAGGTAACAAAATGTAATATTTATATTAGGCGCTTAAAAGAGGTATAGGGTGTGGCAAAGAAATTTTCGACATCTGCATATGTATGTCGCACCTTTCCCGGGTTGTGAATTGCGGTAAAAGGCGAAAATGCTATTTTTTTTACCACCCCACATGCCCATCTTCGGAATCCTAGAATAAGCTTCAGGTACTGCGACAACAAGCATCTCGTAGTGCAACGAAGGACCTATAAGTAAATGAGAAATCAAAGAAGGAAAGCAATGAACAGAAGTGTTTGACCTTCGCCACTGGTGCTGCTGCTGTTGTTATTGTTTCATGCATCGTAGCCATACGTATTTTAGCGTGTAACGAGTGCAGCGCGGATCCACTACTAGAGCTCCAAACGGGTACGGACTCGTTAGCGATGAATGAACTGTGCACGTCGCAACCGCTAGCGAGACTTGTCGTGCTTACTTCCGAGGGCTGCATGAAAATGAACCATCGAAGAAACATAACAGGAACTACTGGCATACTGCGCATCGTTCAGCAGTACGCGAAGGTTCCTACATAATGGATGCGAGGCTGCGATGGCAGCGTCGTACTGCGGCTCAACCGGTGTATGGAGCGAGCCCCTCTAACATCTGCACTCGCGACGAAACGTATACTTACATAGGAGCATAATGGGGCTATTGTACGATTCATACACACACGCACACGCACACACACATATACGCATATGCACGCAGATGCACAAACTGACCCTAAAAGACATACCCGAGCCGAATAGATGTAAGCAGATATACAAGTGAGAGCGATTGTTTAGCAGTTGCAGAATAGCAACATCAGCGGATGGCGGATGACGGATAAGCGGACGCGACGCTAGTATACAGAAACACGCGCGAAAAGGTTTCTTCTTCCCGTATTGCAAATGGGGGGCCTGTCGTCGAATGTTAGACCCTGGAGAGGGCTCCACGACGGAGTCGTTTCTGTGCAAGCCGCCCCATCGAACGCTTAATGCCACTAGTGCCGCATGGAGCTGGGGCACTGTTAATGTTAGCAAAAGACAGGCAGACGGGTAACACAAAAAGTTGCTGGGGCCCAAGAGGACAGACGACGGATATAGGGAGGTCCCGGAGCACGAAGGGTGCGCTGTGAGCTTAGGTATTGGTAAGTTACTTACCATCGGCCTTGCAGGGAAGTACCAAGGATTCGCCGACTTTTACGTACAGGATTTCGGGCGGCTTCGATCGGAAATGCGGAGGCGCCAGTACGTCGAGGTAAATCCATGTTCCGTTCTTCATCGTTTCCCGGGACAAAAAGAACACCTGTAGTATTCAGGTAATAGCAGATTCGTTGGGTTGGATTAATAAAATTAATGTTATACTATTTTGTGCCTGCTATTACTTTTTGCTTAGATGATTTGGGGAAGCTTTCAGTAGACTCTGTATATTCAAACTGATCCACGCTGACCAGTTGCCTGCGCTCAGTGTTGAGATATCTGATGATAAACTGTGTCACTGTTATTTGATGAAGAATTGCACACTCTTCACGAAATGACCATTGCAATCCATGAGGCATTCGAAATAGAAGGCTTTATTTGGGACCGCTGCATTTGCTAGCTCTATTCCGATATAAAAACAAGCTATTACTGCTATGTTAAATAAAAAAACAAAGAGTTGAAGTGGATTTGATTCGGTTCCGTCAACTTGGATAGAAACGAGCGCTTCAGAGTTATTTGCTGTGGTGCTGCTATATAACCACGGACGGCTAGTGACTCCTGAAGTTATTTCTCTGTATTAGTTTAGTTCATTATAATATACGCTGTGGCGTTGCCACGTCAGTCCGTAATACACGTAGTATCAATAAGAGCAGGTCATGTTGCTCGGTTGAAAAACACTGAAAGTAACGGTCATAACGCTATACGTCGACGTCCTGTAGTACGATGTATGCTTTCTATGTAATGCTGAAAAGTTTTCTTGGTCAAAACTGGCATCGGTTGTAATCTTGAAGACGCCTTATTGCATAATTATAAGCTCTGATCTCAGTACCGTATTTTCTGATACTGAGATTACTGTATAAACAGCAAAGAATTAGTATGCATTACGTCGTCCAGTATAAAACGTGACATGGCGCATTCTAACTTTTTTTTTTATAGGCTTAGTTTTTTTTCAACTTTCAGTCGAAGCATGCACTAGTACTCGTATGATTTGCTGCTATTTAGAGGGTAACTTATTCATTTCCCCGCTGCAAAAGTATATGATACGAAGGTCTATAAAGACTCGAAGAGCTATTTCAACAGCATGTTAAAATTTTAATGATTTTTACACTAAAAAGTTGTCGAGATTTAAAAAATGGTAACAAGTGGAAGCAATATATAACGATTATAGTTATTAATACAACCTCAAACCGTCATTCCTGCATTTTTGCTAGCCTATTTGCGGCTATAAAGCCGAGCGTTTTCGGGAAATTAGAGTATTTTATTTTTGTTCACTGATCTTGGCTGCTTTATGCCGAGTTTTTTCCCATTACCTCATCATTATCTCACTGTCATCAGTTATTGAGCCGTGATCCTATAATGTGACAATTGCACTATACTAATGTGAATAGATATTGTAAGCTACACGTTAGATTCAGGGTGATGGCCCTTCTTTATCAAAGGCCACAATTCAATGCACTAATGTCTTAATGTCCTGAAGTTCTGACCTTTCCGTTATTCGCCTTTGCAGAAAATCTTCGACGGGACTAATTTTCCTAATTTAAGACACCCTTCGTGGAACTTTTAAGCCAATGGCCGATGATATTTCTTATAGTCCCACGTAAACCAAAATTCGTAACCCACCAGAACATTTTTATATTCGATAGCTGACTAGAACCTGTCCACTAACAGCCCTTTGAACGGAGACAAATGCACCTAGAGTATAAAAAATATATATATTACTATTACAAAATACTTACGAATCCAATACCCAGCAGCAGGCATAACAACGTATTCGCTGCTGCGCGTATACGTCGTATGGTTCTTATCTTCCTTCCTGTACTAGTCTACACAACCTTTAGTGGGTCTTCATATAACGATCCCTGACCACGTATTCCGCTACTTAGTCTTCACGGTATGCGCCGCGACGAATCTCTCCGTCAGCAGCGCAAGAACTGCCACTTATTAATGATTAGTGATAAATACCCGAAGGCCACACAGTAATCTTTAGCTCCGCTCCGTTACCACAACCTGTTATTGTCCACGTTGGTAGACACCCACAACCGCAGAATCCCTTAACAGTGTTCATTGGCACAAATAATTATATGTAGCCACGCGTAAAGAAATCAAAGAGATTTATGATAGGAGTAAAAAGATCAGATAAATTTCAGAGTAGGATGCTAATATACTTCTCGTTGCATCAATCCAGTAACGTAGATTAGCTGCTATAAAATACGTATGTGTTAGATTTCCTAGCCACTTTTTCTCGTAGTCAAATATTCAGGGCTAATGATACTTTGTCTAACATCTGATCAGAGTTTGAGCAGCTGACTAGTCGGCATGGCGATCGTCTTTTCTTCTTTTGTTTATTAAGAAACGTTAAGAAACGTTTTGTGTATTTGGCTGAAAACCTTTATATGAAGCTCTTGACTACAGCGACCGAAATAAATCAAATCAAAGGGGCATTTGATTATTGCCATAAGCTTATCTATGTGATTTAAAACAGTCTATTGTCTAACCAAGAGCTATCTTCAGCAGCTGACTGAGTGTCGTGGCTGTCGCTATATAATCATATAGTTGCACCGTCATACCTCTTTTCTAGTTTCCCCTACGCTTCTAAACGGCCTATTTGCTCGTATGTCGCCACAAATTTCTTCTTGTAAATATTGGAGTAATAAAACGGAGCGGGCGTTTTGACGCCAACTTGTCTGCCATCTTCCCCCTAAAAATAAAGATGGAGTCGCTCTATGTCGACCTTGAAGCTCATATACAGCTTCATAACAGCCTGTAAATGTGCCAGTTGGTGCAAGAGTCGTCGTGATGAATTTACTCCCAATGAAAGAGTGGCTAGTACGTACTGTGGCCGGTAGAGCAACAAGACCGTCACATTCGGTTAGCCAAGTAGAGCGACTCGAGTGTCGCTCGCGCGGAAGTGATGGCAAAGTGCTTTTGAGGACACGTCCCGTTAGAGGCAGTGACAATCCGTGCCTCACAGGAGTTCACCTTTTGCCCGATCTAGGCCGCTATCTAGGCTGACATCACATGACACATAAAAGAAAAGGATCCGTTGCCGCCAGCGACGCAACTTAATGCTATTCTACTTAACGAATTATTCCGTACTTCCTGCTGTCCTCCTAGATACAGTAGATGTTATGAGTTCCACCTACCACCAACGCCATTTCGGCAACAGAGACCCTGATCTAGGTGAGCCCTTGTTGTTTAGCCAACAACCAACATCACACGAGCTGGAGTTAATTTTGCAAGCTAAATCGGCCTGAAAGCGTTATCCTATTATCGCAAGCATCATATCCGGATCGATCATAGGCTCCTGTATTCAACCAGCATTTCACCTCGTTGCGAATGCGACCTGAGTTTCGTAGTCCGTATGCAATCTGAAGGGAAAAACCTACGCCTTCTTGGTACTGCTTATGTTTTATACAAACACCAATGACGGTGTCGGCTCTGAGTATTCTTATCAGCTCTGATGCCTCTATAAATGACGATCATGAATTGCTTGCGAGGGACGGACACAGCAGCCTGTCATTCACACTGCTGCATCGAACGGGCTTTGATTAGTCTGTTGAAGGACATGTTTCATTTTTTAGAATATCCAACTTCATATTGCGTCCTTTTTGGTATCAGAGAACACCTGATGCGCTGGTGTCGACAATATGATGTATATATATATATATATATATATATATGTAACGTATATCATTGATTTTTATATAATAAGTATACACCTTTCTGTCCCTAATGATTATAAGGCACTCACAGCGACAAATACGGACGTCGAAAAGAGCAGAGCTTTTTCCTGGCTCATTATTCACATCCAGCCCAACTGCTATCAAAGTTACAATAAATGCTTTTTGTTCGAAGACTAACTGAACCCCCCTCTCTTCAATATGTTTCGTTACTTCACTCCTTATCAAGATCTATATCCCCTACATTACCACGCTGTTTTTATGCGTTATTACAATTGTATTCCGCCCTTTTATTATTGCTCGACATGCGGATGGTGTAGTCTAAGCTAAGCTTTTATGTCTTCGTACCACCCGCATTGCTCTGTGGGGCCTTTCGTCGCCACGTCTGCCAGCTTTAGCTCATAAGAAGGCTCATGCTGCGCAGCCGGATCAGGGGACTGGTTAATCACTGGGGTTGGTTGTCAGCTGTTGCTCTGGTTCTAGTAGTAGTGGTAGCTGTGGTGGTTATGGCGATAGAAATCTTTCGTTGTCCTGGTCGAGATGGTGGAGGCATTGCAAGGACACTTTTTGTTCGGAGCTAACCAGAAGCGACTTAGTAACACGCCTTGCTCATACCTGACAGAGTACGAACCAACCGCCATCACAGTGGCCTGTTTCACCTTGTCTCTTTCGTCCTTTTCATTTTCAATTTTATTTCAAATAGGCTTAGATCTCATGGCTTACGTTGTCTTGTACGTTTCTTCGCTAACGCAATCTCTGCCATAAATCATGGCTTTGAAGCGTAAAAACTCTTCGAACCATCAGCTTAGCGGCGTCAAAAGGTTCCTCATTCCGGACTATTGAAAAAAGGCGCTTTAAAACGAGAGAACGAGAGAATGATCGCAACAAAATGTTGGAGAAGCAGGACACTATTGTATAAGAAGCACAGATTTGTGCGTATCCATCATTGAATCAGAGTTGCTAGCATCGACTGACTAATGTTGATGTGGCCGTAGTTCACGTGAAAGTGGTCGTTTAACGATACCTTACGATAGAAAAATAGAAGAAAAAAGGTCAATCGGACTAGGACAAAGAATCAAACTGGTTGTTGAGGCAGACTAGTGGATCCGCTGTTTGTCCTCCACTCCAGTCGGAAAATGCAGGTATTCGTGATCCTTATTGTCCTGCGGGAAAAAGTGTGAGAATTCATATCTGGGCGTTCCTACTTATGCATTGCGCTGACGATCGTTTCTTTGCCCTGGCCAGTTTGAGCGTTGTGCGAAGATACTGCGTATATAAAATGCGACACGGGTGACTTCCTTAAAAAAACTGCCGCCAGTTTTTTAGTGTTTTTCGCCAGGCATTTTGATAGCAAACAACGAGAAGCAGTAGATATGACGGTTGTCAGATATAACCGTAAAGGATTCCTATCCGCTCGAAATCTGGGCTCCGGATCCCGTGCTAAGTAAGAGCCGATGTAAGGCTGAGATATGCAAATGCGAACGAACGATGAGTGCAGTACTACTAAGTGACTAGGCAAGCGGTTGGGCCTCGAAATCGCATAGATGGTAGCCCCGTCTGGAAAGGCGATAATGTGAGTTAAACAAGTTGGACGAGAAAACGAAGTCATAAGCGCAAATACAGAGGATGAAAAGGTGCTTGCAGATGATCGCAGTAGTGACAGCAAAAGCTCCTGACGTCGCCTGACCGACCGGAGGCAGGAACACGTGGACGAGAACTGCATGCCCGCCGCAGTATAACCGGCCAGTATCGTCTTTAATAAACAGTGAATATCGTTTAATTAATGTTGGCTAGCCCTGTTCGAATTCAGTTCGGCCTGCGATCTTCACCTTTCTGTCCTCACGTCAAACGAAAAGAAGGTCAAATGTACATATGATGTGTGTTCCTCAAATTCTCGTCTTTCCTGTCCACTTTTTTTTGTGGGCAGGGGAACGTATGAGCGCCTCTGTGTGCGGATGAATTCGCGCGTCCGTCCAGAACCGCACACCAGGACAAGGTCAGAATAACGGCTTCGGGAACAGCATACGGTTGGAAGCAGTAGCGATGGCACACTGTGCGGCGCGCTAATCGAAACGCCTCATCGCTACTGGTCAAACAAGTAGAGACATAGAGAATTGTAGCCCACTCTGCCCAACGTACCACACTGTCGAAACGTACCAAGCAACGTCTCAAACACGATGGAATAGTGTAAAGCTAGAAAGTTAACTCCAAAGCTAGAAGAAAGATAATGGAGTTTCGAGCGGACAAGAAAACAATTGATCATAATACTACCCAAAAACGACTCTAAGAAAAAAGCTACAGGTAGTGAAGAGCCCCTTGATGCTTCGGCCCCGCCAAAAATCGTCAACGCTGGCTGTACCCAACAACCTAGCATTCCAGTGTACTAGAACGAATAAACCGCCACGACCGCTTGATGGCTATTGAGAACTTGTATTGCTGCAATTGTAGCTAACGGAAAGTGGACAGTGAGAAAACTCTCTGGATCTAACCGGTGGCATTGGCCCCACTCACTTCTTCTTACAGGCATCGAACAGAATTTGTAAACAAGCAAGCAAATGAAACTCTACTGCTTGGTATTATCTATCTTTTTCGCTTTTTTTGAGCAAGCTCCTTGCTCCCCATTCCGTCTTTTCAGGTACTATCCGTAGCGTAGACAGGAAGTAGTAGTAGTGACACAAGATTCTGTTCTTCTTTGGCCAGAAGTCGCGTGATGGTAGCGAGAAGATGTTTACTTTCCGGTGTCCGTCCGGCAGCCGCAGTGGCCTGCTTCACCATGCTGTTCGGTTCCTTTCCATAGTTTCGCTGTCTTCCTTGTTCCTACCAGCACTATTGCGGCTTCTCTTTATCTATTGTCTTTTCTCACGGTGACTCACTCCCCGAGAGCTTGTTGAGTGGGGTCCCTGACCCATCGGCTAGTGTTCAGGCCAGCGTTTTTGTCGGTCTTTTTTGTGGGCACGTCGGTCCGATGTTAGTCCTGCTGGAGAGCTTGCGAACTCTCTAACATCGCAACCGGCTACGTGGAAATGAAAAGCACAGATATTCTCCATTCTGTAGCGAAGGTAGGAAGAATATAAGCAGAAACCAAAAAAACGTGCGAGAGGGATTCTCCGGGACCGCGCGTAAGTTTTATCTCCTGCGCAGGATGATAGACGCACAGATAGACCGAAAGAGCGAGAGGCGTAGAGCACTAGAGAGAGAAGACTGAAAGAAGAAAGGTAGACGAAGAAGTAAACCGAGAAAGAGAGGAAATACCTGGGCACGAACAAATCTCGGACGTAGAAACGAATGGGCATAGGAAAAAGGAAAGGGGAAGGGCTGCGATGAACAGCAAGAATGCAGTTAAAGGCGGAAATCCCCGGGCTAGGCGGATACCTCGTGGAGAAGAAAACGTGCTGGGATCTAAACGATGCTAGTAGCTTGTAGCAGCAAGAGATAAAGAAGGCAAAAAAGAAAGATAGAGTAGTCTAAAGAACGAAGAAACGCAAGTTGGAGCTAGAGTAGCCAAAGGGGAAAGCACGCAGGTTGAACCGTCCCGTTTGGTGCAAGAATGCTATACAGCAGCAGGGGCGCATCCTCAAACACACGTACACAGTCACCTCTGAATGAAGTAAAATGGAAAGCTTTGGTTTGCCTGTAATGCCGAGAGCTTTGGTTGCGCTGATAAACAGTGCTAAGGTAAAAGACGTACTAGCTAGCTCAGGCAAGGTAAAGCGGCTAGTAAAGGCAGCTGCTCATCGATAATGGTGTTAGAGGCAAAAAAAAAAAAGAAGGATATGGGAAGCTTTAGCTGCCGCCGCAGCCGTGGGGAAAAAAGACGAACCACGGCTTGTTCGCGACCACACGTGATACGTGTGCCAGTGCTAGTTCTGACCAGGTTGCTAAGCATCTAGCTATCTCTAAGTAAGAAGAGACGCTCCTCGTTTATGTTACGCACGACCTAAAGTAATCGAAGCAATTAGAGAAGCCACTACGAATTTCAATTGGGAAGATGTCAGCTTTATCTCCATACCGTGGATGATAAGTGTGGTTGTTTGAGGCTAACGTTGAATACGTTTGGTTGGTCCTGCTCTCAAAGCACCGGATGGCATAGTACCTGTCTTGAATAGAGGCTACTCGACGCCGCTGGCACTGTCGGACACTTTCGTCGCCCGACGCGAAGTACAGCACACGTGTTTCTTCAATATGTATTACATTTTCTTTCGTTCATCTTTCGAAACTTGTAGTACATTCATTTGATAACATGCATGAAAGAAAAATAGTGGATATCACTTGTACGTTCCTACAGAATTTAAGCTCATAAGTCAAGTAGCAGTGGTTCGCTGGCGAACCTTCCCAAATCCGTGTGACCTTTTCTTATCGGCCTGCAGGTATTTACACGGTCTGACCAACTGACCGCAGCGGGAACATCATAACGGATGGGCCACTGGCAACGTATTTGTGCCGCAGTACAGATACCTGGCGTGCGTTTCAATCGCCGCCATCGACAAAAACGCTACATATTCTATTGCCAGCGTTCCGTAGCAGCTTTGTGTCTTGTTCGGCACCTCTGGTTTCCGCTTTCGATCCACTGGTCACGACGATGTATTCGATGGTTTTTTACTGAACGCCAGCTTGTTTTTCTATGGTAATTGTTCGTTCGTCTAAATAGCAACTGGCTGGGCTAAAAAGCTATCTGGCGTCCTGGTTTCGTGAATTAGCCGGTCGTAGGCAATACAGGGTTGGTTCGGCGATGGAACTCCGTTAATCAAATGCTACCTATCAGCAGTGTTTGAGTGGAAAACGCCCAGGATAAAGGGAACTGGGTCAGATTTTTCCTATCTCTTTATCTTTCTATCTCGTTCGTTTTTTAAAACGGTGCCCCTTTTTCGTGAAGAAATTGCTTGGCCATGCTTGTTCCCCCTCTAAAAAGAAGTACCCAATGTTCAACACAAGAAAAGCAATCGTAATTTTAATAGTCTGCTTAGTGCATAGGTTTGCTTAAGCCGTTTGCTGGTCAACTAAGGCAAGAATACAGGGGCTTTCACCGTCACCCATAGGACTGAGCAAGCCGAGGCTAGAAGGCACACTTCTTGTATAGGAAGAATAAGCGGGAGTTAATATAGTCACACTCCTGTGTGTTTCCTTCTTCCATTTAGCCGCACAGCAGAACGTAGTAAGAGCAGTAGTAGTAGTTGTGTGGTCCGTACGACGGTTAGTCACCTGAGAGAATAGAAGAGGGAATCTGGCCACAGATGTAGCAGTTCGCAGTTTTTCCGTAGGCTTATTAGCTCAAATGCAGCTCAGTATATGCACTACTACGCTAGCGTTTCCGCCAAAAATGGTCACGGGTATGATCAGCTAGAACAAGCCTACACAAAATAAAGGTCACACATCACCGTCCCTTCGGATTCTGTGACCGGTATTGGGTAACAGTAGGGTTTAGTGCAATGTCTGTTTTTTATATCTCGTTTGAGTATATACCATGGTATTGAAGCTCTTGTCAGAAGCTGCTACGATAAGGGACCTAATCTATTACGATAGACAATGTCCCCTGTAGGCAAATGGACTCTCCATTTATATAGCATTTCCAACAGCTGGCGTTATTGGTACTTTGGTCACATCTTTAAAGTATACTTCATCAACGTATGGCATTCCCGCAGCTCTACCCTAGCTACCGATGAAATGAGGTATGTTGTCTGAGCTATTTGCAAGCCCGAATCCTCGAAAAAAACGTCGGGTTTTAGTTATAACAGACAGAGAAAAGCAGATGGGCTGAGGAAGGTGCAGTAATAGGTACACCATGGTCAAGATAGAATTCACTGATGCTGGCGTAAGCTGTCTCCCTTTAACCGTTGTGTGGCAAAAGGATGATTTCTTAATACACAATCTATAGCGCAACCAAACACCTTGACAAGTACAAACAACTTGAGAAATGGGCAAGGTACCCCGAATGTTGAAAGAACTAAAGAGCAGCTGTAGTGGCTAAAGCTACTAGGAATAGCAAAAAGAGGCTCAATGAGTCGATATTGACCAAAAGCCACTTCCATGCCTCGTCATTGGTAGTTGTAGCGTTTGCCCTACTGTTATGAAGCTGTGGTTGTCGAAGATTATTAAAAAGAAGTTGTCAGTGAGCCCTGCGTTGAGCCTGTGGAGCAAACATTGTTTCGTTGTGCCATCGCGCCACCACCAGAACAATGCCACGCCACCAAAATAATGGCGGTTTTTATAGTCATCAGTTTTGTCGTTACTCCGCTGTAGCTGTCGAAACCGGCTGGTCCACCTACATTGCAACCTGCTAGTGCTACTACTGCTATTGCTGTCGTGTAATCGACAATATCGACAAGTGCGTTGCAATGGTCTCTGTATGTCCTACTTTACTCTAACCTACAATGGCATACCTCGATATGCCCCTCGATCGTCTTGCGCTGGGTTGAGCTACCGGTCAGAGCTTCCGCCAACGCCTAAATTGCCGATTTCGAGTAACAAACTGATCGTTGAAGACCAATTCCCCAGTAGACACCGACGTAGCCCTTATATCTCCCGTGTTCGGGCTCCCGCGATCCCCTTGAAGATCACACGAGGCCATTCAATGGCAATCCGTCGTGTTCGTCCGTCGCGTTTGTCGTTGTCAATGTCTATCATCGTGTACAATATGTTCCTACATGTCTTGTTTCTTGACGTTGCTCACCGATCGTGCCGGTGGTATTATTGTCGCTCATCGACCAGCACTAGCCGCTTCTAGGCCATCGGCGGTTTCCTTATTACATTGGCGCAAAGCTATAAGCAAGCAATGATTGCGGCCAGACTGCGCACGGATGACAAAGCAGCAGTCGTTCCCGTGGCCGTTTCGGCCAAGCGTCGATGTCGGTCCCAGTGCGATACTACCCGCTCTAGAGCCATTGAGTACTGTCTTTGGTTGACGATTCGATTGCAGCAACACTGGACACGAGAAGCGGGCTAGTCAGAGGAAAAGGGGCGGAGGTTGTACCCCCTGGGGTTGGAGAGGGCCCGGGATCGGCGGAGGCCGGGAAACAGTAAGTCAAACCCATTTCCAGATTTCCGGGTGGTACAGTAGCGGAGTGGCGCCATTGACACGGCGGCGGCGGCAGGTGGCTTTAGCAACGACGATGGTTTTGATTTCCTGCGGCTACTATTGGCAGTGAGTCGTGTCTACCCGTCGCGGTTCCAGTCAAAACGATGTGCCAGAGCCACATATGTAATCAACTATCTGTGCCGTGACCGATTTCGCTGCAGAGTACCAACCGTAGTTCGACAAAATCCCGACCAGGCCAGCAGAGATGGGCACCATCCTACGAGAGCTGCAATAGCATGCGCCGGTACAATAGTGCTCTACTAAACAGATAATAAAGCAACGCTTTAAATAGAACACACATCCAGAACGCACGTTTAATCAAGCATGTAACTTATGCCCACACGCAGCCATAAGAATGGGAACAGCAAATGCAATACTTTTGCGGCAACTCTACAATGTTTGCGCAGAACGGATCTAGCACCAAGTAGCCTTGCTGACCGCCCACAAGCCAATACTTTCTGATAGCAACGACTTTGAACTGCTTCTCACCATTCATCTCATTTGCCATTACACTAGCCAGTACAACTGCATCGGAAAAATTAGGACATGTGGGTCTTTAGTTAGATGCTCTCTATTTAGGGAAAGACAGGCTTTAACAAGCGGCAGCGGTGCCATAGAAAACAGCTGTCGAAGAAGGGCTTCTCAAGCCGTTCCATGGGGCGAGTTTTGAAACACAAATAGGTAAGTGTGATCCTCGCACTAATCGCTTTTTTAACTTGCCCTGCTATCGAACAAAAGTTATCTCAATAGTAACTGTTTGAGGAGACACAAATATAATAATTATGATAATAATATTACTTGTTATTATTATATAAAGCGGTATCACGCCGGTGCTTTCTTTTATACGGTTTTCTTTTATACGAAAACTTATATCAAAGGACTACGTTCGGTATTGGAACGCAACCTGTTGATACATTCCTTGAATGGAGGATATGTACCTGTAAAAAACTCTCGAAGCCTACGACGCTGACGATATGGGATTTATTATACAGGCATCTCAAGAACTAGAGCATTAACACTAAAGGGTGTTTTTATCGACGAGAAAGGTATTATCGAGCGGGTCTACACTTTAACGTGAATTTAAACAGGCACCACAGGTTGTTACAAGGCTTGTATGTATATATATATATATGTATATATATATATATATAAAAAACGTACAGGCTTATGTATGCTCGGGGTTAGAGATCGAAAACTGAGCTGCAAAGATTTTCCTGGACCATTGCTATACATCACAGGCATTGACCGTGAAACAAAGCGTTCGCCAAACTCCCTAAATGGCGCCACATCAAACACTTTAATTTGATATAATAGTAATTTAATAACATTTTTAACGTATAACATTCGAGGACGAGAGTGCTAGGATTCTTCCTGACGCATCACTTACGGAACGCAGCGCCGTTTACAGGATCCTAGTTGGATTCGTTGAAGTAGCTCTTCATCTTAAAATCCCAGCAACTATTGTCATGCCGTTGTTACTAGTAAGTGTTAGATCTGCACCGGTGAGGTGTTTTACCTACATGTTGACAATTTTCGCGTTAAAAACGGTTTTTCCCTGTAGTGTATGTTGGGTTAAAAAAAAACTGGGCCGTCGGTAGGGTTTGGTAACGAAACGTTTGCCGGTATCTAAATAGGATCTCCTCTGCTTGGTTCCCTTTAACAACCCTTAAGAACACGCAATGAGTTAGTGGCAAAGAGCTTAATAATTAGTTGTACTAATGTTAATCCATGATTTGTTTCTATTCAACGGCTTCATGAAGCGCGAGCTTATCTCGAAGCTCACCTTGCACTCATACCAGCCCTTGTCAGCTTCACGCACGTTGGTTAAATTTAGCGATGATTTCCCCGAGAGCGAAACGCGGTCTTTATAGTCGTCCGACGCATGGGGCGGATATCCGTCGTACCTGTTCAGCAACACACATGAGCCATTAATAATGTGTAATTTACCAATATTACATTAACCATTGAACACTAACGAGAGATGGAGTCATTTCTAACAATATTCGAAAACTTTTATTCGAAAGTATTATACTCTGTCACTCTGAAATAGTACAGTCAGTTGAGTCTGAGAAACTTAACTTCATTAAAGTGTCAGTTACTTATACGGAGCTATCGCGTAAGTGGTTAAGCCACGGTCGATGAAATCAAGCAGAAAAGAGTAAATGCAGTTGCTATGAGTACCTTTTGTCTCGGTATGTACGTGCAATACCACCGTAATAAGTTTATCTGCAATACCTAATCGAATGTTAATCAAGATTTCTTCAAGACGCTTACAATGTTTACTACTGCTTTGGTTATCGTTTAGAGTCCTTTGGATACTGGCATGCTGTATTGGTCAACTTTTACGTATCTGCCATAGTAGATCATTAGAGGCGCTGTAGAATTAAAAACAGTAAGTGACTGGTTTCTATATATCGCCTCGATTCATTCGGTTAATACGTGGAGAAAATTTAAAACGCACTGACAAGCGTTGGAAAGTCTTCAGTATAGAGGCATCGGCCTTCGGCGGGACTACGGTAAATACATAAAACACGAACGGCTTTAGCTGCCGGCGAAAAATAATGCAAACTCTCGTTGTTCCGTTGTGTTTTCTCGCTGTTGCTCTTTGCTCGTCTGCTTTTTGCACTTGATCTCATAGACGCAGACGCAAGTTGACTATGGCCCGACACGACATTGTCTTTCACTTACTATCTGTTTCTACCGGCATCGACGAGTACAAGGCAGCCCAGAATGTAGTATACATTAGGGAGCCGGATAGTAGCGATAGGCTCGGGGATCACTTTCGTAGCGGGTAATGTACTAACGCAAACGAAATCAGTTGGAAGAGACAATCCTGCACCCACTGCATTGAACAACACTAAACACGAATAGCTGTGAGAGGACGACATATTGTACAGAACAGAAAAGGGCCCACGGAATTGAAGAAAGGAGCAAGACATGCCCCTGCTAGATGTAAATGCCCTTTTACTCGTTTCGATGTTTGCCTCTCTGCCTTCGAAAAACTAAGGATAAGAACAGGAAAAACCGGCATCGTTTTATTTGCTCACACACATAAAAATGCGAAAGGCGCATACACAGACTTTACGCCGTACCAGCCTCGTATCACCAAGCCAAGCCAAACTGCCTGGGATAAGCACTGCGTACTGTGTGAATACATACATATATATACAGGGTGGGCAAGAAGTCCTGACAACTGGGTCTTCATTCCATATCTGCCAAAGTTGCAGAAGCTAGACGGATTAATATAATAAAGAACGAGTTTATCTGTGAAATATATTGGCATCTTGGTGTAAAGGTAAGCCAATAAAACCATTTTTATGGTAATAGAAGTCATTGTTATAGCTATTATAGTTAATCTAGTGTTATGCTATTTAACAGAATATTATAAGAATTATGGGGATAGTGTCAAGGTGCCTATATTACAAGCGTGTTCCACTGTTAAATCTGCTCTTTGTTGTAATAACTTGTGCTACCTTAACACATATAAAATGAAGGCTTCTAAACTATCAAGCGACTTTTGGCCCACCCTGTATATACATATACAATGGTAACCGTGCGGATTGAAAGTGCATACATATGTTGCATGTCTTACATAGCCCTCGGGAACAAGAAAAACCTGCTCCAGAGCCCCGTAGCATGGAATGGGATCTACATGGGGATGATCTCTAACAGAAAAAACGCTGGCACTAACTTCAGTTAATTTGCAGACGGCCTCATGCTGCTCCTCGTGGTTGAGCGACCTACGAAGTAAGCCAGCGTGATATTCAGCGAGACTCACCACTAAAACATGCTGTTATATATTGGCACTTCGGAAAGACATCGCAAACGAATTGCAAAAGATGAAACAGAAATGAAGGAAATTTAGAAGCCCCTATTGGCGTTCCCTTCCATGTGCCATAGTCCCAAAAAAGCCTAGACAATTCGTAAATATTAGGGGTAGAGACAAAACACCGTGGAGACGTCTCCAGAAATATGACTGGTCGACTACCTGGCGGCTTACATACGAAGCTGGCAAAGAAGTGATACAAGGCTCGTCTAACTGATGTTTACTAAATGCTATTTCGCTTGAGTCGTCAAGTTAATTATGACAGACGAAGGAGAGATGGAAGAGAAGCTCAGGAAGCCTGGTAATAATCAGTTCGTGGTTGTTCTAATGAAGACTGATAATTGGCATCTGGGACGACGAACAGACACCATTTATGCGAAAGCAACCCCACCAGATTAGTGAATCTGGTGGCGCTGCTTTCGCTGCGTGCTGTCTGTCAGAAAGTGGTCATCAAACATAGCAGAAAGACCAGGTACGCTAGGTATGTCAGCACTAAGCGGCAACAACAAATTCGCGCGGTGAATATAGGTAGTGTATTACAGACAGATGCATAATTTGTGCACTGGACAACCTGTATTTGTTTAGGTCTCGATAAAGTTTCGTAAAACGGAGGTGTCGCACAAGTGGTTAGGGCTAAACTTACGTTACATGAGTAAGTGTTAGATGTACAGCCGTAGCTTTAGACGCCTGAATTTTCCGATATAGTGAGAGCTATGAAATGAAGGTAGGCGAAGTAGAGTCCAGTTTATTCGATTCTAGAGATTAAAATTATGGCAATCGTAGCTCTGTAAATGTTGGTAACGATTCACTGATCAGAACCAGAGGCATTAGGACCACAGCAGAAAACACTGCAAAACATTTTGAGCTTTTAATAATTAGGGTTTCAGAGTACTAAGATAAGATGCAAGCTCAATTAGTGTGTATTTTCCGCGACATTAGAAGCATTAAAGCTGCACCACACAAGAGTCGATCTTTCGCGTAAGATCAATCGAAGCCCTATTTATTTTTACAGCCTATTTTAAAATATAGTTTTCCATTAATGACATGCTGCAGCTTTAGCACACTCATCGCTTTAGTTTGTTTTGAAATCACCTGAGGGTAGATGTCCATTTGTAATACACATATCAGACAGATATTGTGTATGCTTACTTCTATTACTATTCATTTGCGTTCAAGATCATGTTTATAACTTCATGACAGTCATATATGACCACGTTTTATGAGAGAGCTCAAGCTCTAATCGGTGCGTGCGTGCATCATCTACTTGATAGCCTTCGATTGTGGATACTTCACGAACGTTGTATGATCAAAAACAAGTCAAGCTTCTGGCACGAACAATTCACGAATTATCATTAAGGAAACGATAAGGTAAACACGGTTGTGGATGGAATCCGCATGAGGTGATTCTTGAACACCAACAACAGGAGTAATCTTTAAAACGTCTTAATTATTGATGTCTGTATTTCGGTTCGGCTGCTACATCTGTCGGTTCGCCTATCTCTATACAACCTAAAAGTTGATTATTTTTGAGTAAATCCGCTTTATTTACTACACCCTTTTCAAATCCCCATCCCCAAACGCCCTATTTGAGATGCTATATACATTTAATTTACGTGTTCAACGACAACTAAAAAGGCTCCTTTTACAATAGAATCAAACTTTATATAATAGTTATTATACATTGTGGATCGTATGTATAAACTCACTGGCATCGATGCGATTGTTATCGCTACTATAGCCGTCGTCTGTGACTGACATGACCGTTAGGGGAACGGCTGGCTGCCAGACGGCGCAGAGGGGATTGCCAGATCCACAAGACTGACTTGATCGGGGGATGTTGATACATATAAGACCGGAAACGCAACAATGACAAGAAGTAGACACCGTTGATTATGTTGAGACTCTCGTGCGTTACTACCGAACCGCTATTGCGGGGCGTAAAGCAAAGCTGTGAGCACGATTTCAGGCTGCTGAATGGACTAAGAGAATGGAGTTCAGGAGCAGGATAGTAAGATGGCACACCACGACCGGCTACAGAATGCACATAAAAATCATGTTGTCCTCCTCTATATCGCAGTGGATCTATGTATGGGACTTGAGACGCGCATTTTTCTTCACGCCCCGGACAAAGGTCCTTGTCTCGTGCTGCGTTTCGCGCTCGGCTTTTACCTCAGCTCTAGCCTCGGCCTGAATCCTGAGAGAATTCTGTCAGAATGCACGGACCGGCAATTCTGTCACGGCACCCGTAGCAGCAAAGATAGCTGTGGCGATGCTCCCGGCGGCGGTGATGACTCTGGCTGGGAAGGGCACAGAAATACACGCAATCGATTTCCAACTAGGCAACCTAAGAAAAGGGACACACAGCTCTAGCTTTTCTGCTCGCGTAGCAGGCCCAGTCTCCGTCCTGTTACTGACCCTTGCTTATGGTGCAGCAGCCAACAGTCAATGACGACATACAGTCGACGAGTCGTTGACAGGGTCGTTTTCCCTGGGGAAGAACGATCAAAGGGCATCTTGACACTGTCCCGTTTTCTCTTTCTGTTTATGAGAATTTATGAAAGAAAAGCGGTTTTGAACTACGATAACGCAGAAATTCGCGATGATACACTACAGCTAGTAACTTTAGGGAGAAGGAGAGATCGATGCCTTGACACCTACGGGCATAGAAACCCTGCGCCGACCAGTATTCAGAAGCAATTACAGAAATGTCCAGAATACGCACATCGAAAGTTAGTAGGTAAAGCAAATAGACGGTATAGTCAATCATATACACCTTGCTAATAGACAAGCAAACATTGGTACGTGTACACAAAAACTCAGTTTTAAGGTCGTCTTAAGGGCGAGTGATCTTTTAATACTGGTTTTATAAAATCTTCGACGACTACCGAACAATTGAGTTACCTCCGAATAGAAATATGGTGCGGACAAGTGCAGCATAGACATCACGGCGAACTAAATCTTCATGGAACCATTCCTGGTTCCACAAATGTTTAGTGGCGAGGGAGGAAGCTTGCAGTATCAGTATTCACTAAACGCTCAGTTCTTAATTGTATCTGCATAACTGCCTCATTCGGGAATAGCGTCGATGGAATTGAAGGAGTTACAAATATTTTGCCTATCAATTCAATGCTACCTGGCAAAGTCCACACAGGCCCGTGCCCCTCGGCTCCATACCTGTGGGACTTTTAATGCCATGTGGGGTTTTGTACAACATAGGTTCTTATATCGCTTTTCCCTTTTGCATTCCGTTGAATCCCACCATCCACATCGGAGCCTAATAGGCACGCGGAGAAGTTGCTGATATGGACCGTTTTATTCTGCACGCATGATCGAGCTACCTCTGCTGTGCTACTTCTTTCGCTGTGCTTCTTCGAGA
The DNA here is from genome assembly GCF_002532875.2 of Varroa jacobsoni. Taxonomy (NCBI): domain Eukaryota; kingdom Metazoa; phylum Arthropoda; class Arachnida; order Mesostigmata; family Varroidae; genus Varroa; species Varroa jacobsoni. The sequence continues at coordinate 200,157 of NW_019214095.1, forward strand.
TGAATCCCGTTTGCTCCTTCAACGCACCCAGCTCGCCCTGTATCCTGAAAGATCCTTAGAGAGGCTAAAGGCTTGACGGGGCTGAAAGCTATGCACGCTTTGCTTCATTTCTGTTCACTCATAGTACTACTCCTCAGACTTCTGAATGCTGCTTACAGGGTTTTTTTTTTCCGGTGGTGTGGCAGCAACGAGCGGTCCAACTAACGTCAAAGCACCTACTCCCACTTTACCGACGCGTTTGCAGCATTGCTCTGTTAGCCAGTCGCATATCCATAACAAGAAGCTGGTAGAAAGGCGGCACGGGTTAACTCCTTGTAGCCAGCCAGGGTTATGCTAACAGCATAACTTGGTTTCCCAACAGATAAGCTGCGCCGCACCTCATTTCAATTTCCTCCGGGTGTGAAGAATGCTCCCGCCTACTATAATAATAATCATAACAATAATAAGCCATGGCAATGGTAGCAGCGGCAGAGCGGTAGAACTCCCGTAGAGTGTTTTTAATATCGTTTTACGCATCCGCACTCGCCTGTACTAGAACATAGCATATACATAATGCACATCTGCAAACACAATACACTTAGATGTCTACCCAAGCTCTTCTTTGTTTCGTCCACACGTGTCGTCGACTGCCCTTTGTCGATTTTGTCTGGCTTCTACTGCTATGTTCGTCTGGAAATTTTTCCGCTTTCGATAACTGACAATGCCAGCTCGTTCACTGGCCCCTGGAGAAATTGGCTAGGGGCACATGCATGAGCACATCCAATTTACGGAAATTGTCGAAATGGCTCAACTGTACCCTGCAGTGTTTGGGCCAACATTATAACTGTTACTATTTCCGACACAACGTGGCGGTGATCTTTGTGCCCTGTATTAGGACTTTAGTGGCCCGGGACGTATCGAGTCAAGATCTGATTTGGTACGGCGGCAGACGTTGCTGCTGCTACAGCCGCCGCTGCAAGGGAAGCTTGCGACTGTGTCGTAGTGCTTAAGTTTCCGAAAATTGTAATGCAAAAACGTTTGCGAATGCAGACAAATGGGGGAGTTTGTGGTCACGCCAACGAGAGAGCGGAAGGAGAAAGACAAAGAGATCGAACATCTATTCATCAAGTAGAAGAAAAAAGACTATCCATAAAAATACCAAAGATGACATGCCATACCACCAGCTATCCAGATAGCCATTGCAGTCCCGAAACATATTCTGGTGAACGGACCAACCAGGAGGACTCCAACGCCATACAGACTTTCTATCTTTATCGGTCTCCATTCCCCCTTTGTCTCTCATCACTATCTCAGTGAAGCGCCGTACGCCCTGCGCGGTTTAGGCCGCCTGCTCAGTCTCTATGTGCCTGTCAGAGTCTCCTGTCTCACTTTCGCCGTCAAAAGATAAAGTGCAAAAAGGCCCACTTTACTCCAGTGTACCAATTCGTGATCTAGAGGATTCGTGTTGAGTCCAGTGCTCATCAGATCACCCATTTTTGAGCTCCACCTCATCAAGAGCCGTGGACGATAGAAACTGTATCCAGTGTTGACAAGAACAGCAGTCAACCACCATGTGAACGCTGTGAAGCAGGCAGAAAATTACGAAAAGGCGGGCCCTAGCGCTTGGAAAATTCAGAGAAAGAACAAAGAGGCCTGTGATGAAGAAAACGGAAGAGAATTGCGAATATTCAAAGAGAATATGGAAAAATAAAGAAAAAATATGTCGCTAATTACACCATATACACCTCCTCTCTTGCTGCTAGCCATTTCGTCCCTAACTCCTCGTCCTTCGTCGTCATCATCTTGCACTTCACGCTTCCCCTGCTGCCCATTGCTTTCTCTCTACTTCACTGCCGACTCTGCTTCTTCTTAGATTCGTTGCTTTGGTTCAACTGTTCGGTCATCCTCGTACGCAGTCACGTCGTCGTCACTGCTTTATGCCAGCGTGGCCGTTGCCTGCCGAATGTTCCACAAAACTCTCCGTCACCATACTACCATATTTCTGCTCTCGAAAGCTTCCTGTTTCTGTTTTCTTCGCGTTCGTCTTGCTACTTATGCAGAGGCATAGTGGGGCGGTTTTCTATGTGGTGACGATATTCAGTTCTTTCATCTGGCTAGCGAAAGAAACCAGTCAGCTCGTTCGCTATCACTATTGTACTTCCGCTCCATCTGCAGCAAGATCCTAAACCGGTACAGCACCCTACGCGCTTGATAGCTCTGGCTGTCTCTTGGCAAATTCGGCTTGGCACATGCCGTTCGGTTTCAAGGTTGAAACAGAACCGCATGTGTAAGCCTCACGAAAAAGCAATGGTATCTCCTGAAGGAAAAGAGATCCTATGCTTTGGTGAAGCAGTTGGCTTCCGTCGAGGTTGCGCTCTATCTAGATGCCACATCGAGTTGCTCATATGCGGCGGTTGGATCCAAACGGGGTCCAAACTGCTCTTCGCCTTTCCTGCCTTCTGTCCGGAGTAGAAACTCTGAAGTCGGGACCATCACGTTGGTTTACGTACATCTAGCTCGGAAGGCGTCGACGAAAGGGCCAATAGAAGTGGGCTGGCCAAACGAACAAACTCGCAGAGTTGGGTGCTGTTGAGCGCTTCTGTCTGTATACGCGTGTATTCGTCCCGCTAGAAGTGGCCGGGACGTGTAAGTAAGGACAAAAAAAAGCAGAGGGAAAGCGCTGATTCTAAGTTGTGGTTCGTAACGTTTGCGTCGGTGTCAGACACCGTCTTTCGACCGTCTCCTTTACGCGATCCCATTGGTGGTAACGGATCCCAACAGGACATTTCGTCAGCGGGTGGAAAGTATTGGCTGATTGAACTGCACGCGATCGAGGCTGAATCCAGCTCCAAGTAAAAGCAAATTAAGCCAAACTGGATAGATTTAGCTGTGTGAAGTGACTATTTCTAAATTAGTGCTCTTAGTAGAAAGTGCAGACGGAACTGAGATGCTCGAGCTGTTTGGGAGTAGACTTCGCCCACTTAAAAAAAGAACTAAGCGAAGTAGAAAGATGAAGACGCTACTCGTAGAAAAGAGATTCCCGATCCAGCTTTTTTAGTGGATGTCTATCAAGTTTGCTTTACCATAGAAAAAAAACAGTTTTCCGCAAAAACGAATATGGTGCGTATTTCGCAGTCTTTTCCAACTGCACCTATTTAGTTAGAGACAACGCATGTTATACTTTTCTGGCACAAGCAATTAAAAATACGAGCAGTCCCTTATATCACTGTCGGTTGCTATAGAGCGAAGGAACTGTCTAGGTGTGTCTCGCTTTTTGTCAACATAGATACTTCCGAGTGTATGTAGATATGCCGGAAACAAGCACTGATAATCCAATATGTTCGAAAAGGATAATTCACTTCTTTCCACTAAAAGCTATTAGTTAATGGAAAGTAGCAGAAAGATGCGGGGGCTCGGGCAACAAAATACGACCGAAACTATAAAGGTGATTGGATTCTTTCCTTCGATGACTTACCAAATATAGATGGGTATTTTGTGGTCCTTCTTATGCCACTGGACGAGGTACGGCACTGGTGTACCGTCTGGATACTCGAAAGGGCAGTCTAAAATAACATTGTCCCCTTGCGTCGCTGACTTTTGCGGCAATTCCTCGCCATTCCCTGTAAGTTACATATGCGCACACACACACACAGACACAGACACGATGAATAACATACGGGTTAGCCCATTTGTGGATAATGAAAATTAATGGTTCATCTAACTAAGCCACGCAATTCGAGTAGCTCTACCAGGGGCAGGACATCCAGTCTGGCGCCACAGTGAAGCAGCTCATGGACGTGTCACCGCTACAAACGAATCCTGCTTTTATACATTAAGCTACACAGTGGCTTTTAACACTGAATTGATTTAATATTGAGTTGGTCAATCTAAATTATAAGAGTTTCACAGCAACGCTGTAGTTGCCCACAGGACAATTAGCCCCTAGCATAGGGTCGACCACCTTTGGGAGTAGTAGATCAATTGACATTGACGCATTGCTCCTTAAAACCATATTTCTTCAGATTCAGTTTTTACATCACATGGCAATAAGTAATTCTCCGATTACTCCCACTACTCCCAAATGGTTTCTCATATCTGTGGTGGTGGAGTAGTAACGTATTTATTTCCATACCAAATATGGAAACATATAGTAAGGGGGGCAATAATTGACGGACTTTGTCTCGTAATGGATGAATTTACTGGGTTGTAATTGCGACTTAAGCTGTGTTTGACGGCTGTTTTTGACGTCTGAAATGGTTATCTATTTATCCACTTCGATAATCACCGCTCGCATAACTACAAACTCAACTATCGAGCGAATTGACAAGAATCATTTTGGCAACTAGTTTACAATCAAATATCCACCTCTGCCTGTAGTAATTGAGAATATCATATATACAAACCAAAAACTATAATTTTTACGTACGGTGAAACCGTACATGGTTTACCGTACGGCTGTACGGTACGCCAGCTATTTTACGGTGTTTCACGAGTATAACACCCTTTCCCTGTTAAAAATTATTTAATTTTTCTTCTGTTACCCTTAGATTTGGCACCTTGCTCCTATTCGGTATCTTTTATTTATGCGTTATCCACGAGGCCGGAGACCAACCCTTGGTGCAAAATTAGCCTTCGATGTGTTTATCGCTTCCGACATCGTTTTTGCCTATTGAAGTAAGGGACGCGAAAGCAACGCGGGCGTCCAGAAAACTCGATTGACTTTCGATATTTCATGGCTTCTCTCCGTACGATGGCGCAAGCGCCCTGCCTGAACTCCGACACGACACTTCACTGCACTTACCCCCCATGCCCGATGATTGAATGCGGGCACTATGCATGCATGTATGTATGTATGAACTACATAGTGGCGGATCGTCAGAGTCTCAGGCTTCTCAGACAGATCAGACTGATGGTCGTGTTCTGGCTACACACGCATACGCCAGTATGTTTGTCGGCGACCAAGCTCTAAATTTTCAGTAAAGGAACGGCCCCGACCTCGTCGGAACGGTAAGAACTCGATATGGCAGCTTATTCTGTGTAGCTAGACTGATGTAGGCTCTTATGAAAGCCTCATATTGTACCGGCGCGCCTCTCAATTTTATCCCCGCAGAGTCATTCCCGTTTTGCCCCGTCGAGTTTTGCACTCATGCTCCCTCCTCTCCTAAGTCTTATCCGGTAATGGTTTTTAGAGTCCCTTCTATATTTGTACAACGCTGGGCTAGAGGAAAGTCCGGCTCATGTCAACTACACTACCGGTGCCCTATACTCGAGTGAACCTTATGCGATGCTATGCAGTGTCTCCTAATTCTGGGCGGATTTTCAAGTGCGACAACGCTCGCTGTGGCAGGTAAGTTGTCGCACGATCATGAAAGGCTACGTAGTAATAGCATGGACTGTGGCAAAATGTTTCGTAGTAGACCCTTTTCCCGTATAGCTCTATTTCGCTATCTCAGCTACCCATTTCTGAAGGACGAAATTTCCACAGAAGGAGGATGCAAAAGGCAACGGGCAAATGCCCTTCTGCACGGCGCTTTTTTGCAATTACGACGAGGACATCCGTCGGCGGCCATACTGCTTTTCCTTTCTGTGTTGTAATGCCTCGTCTTTATTTGTCTAATCGTTGAAGGCGTGGCCTAATACCGAGTCATGAGGCTATTCGAGATACAACGAAAAGAGAACAACAATGTAATGGTCGTTTAGAAAGAGCGAACCTCCTCCCATAGAGGTACAATGGGATCTAGGAAAAGTTTTATGGCACTGGTCTCTTAGTATTTCTTAGGCCTCCTATTTATCCTGTAGTTCTCTATCAAAGCTTGATTCTTCGAATTCATTGTTTTCGGCAAAAGAGCATAAAAGGATTAGCTTAAACTTGTACCTACTACCAAGATGCTTTTTTCCGCGAGGTAACAGATATTTCTTTTTATGTTATACATAGTGAAGACCTCTATATTCGAGTTTTACGTCCGGTATCACTGTTAACCGTTCGATTAGACAGAAACATAACGGCTGGCTGGCTTTAAGCACGAAACGAATTGTCTGCCTGTTTATGTCCGGGTTCGAACCCAGACCATAACGTGTTCCTAAGATTAGCAAGCAACTACGTTAGCTACATAGTGAAGGTCTGCGATGACTATAATTGCGCCCACATAGGCTGCAAACATGTATGGTCATCTACTGATGTACAAGTAGTCTAGGAGCGATCTTCGCGAAGAGTTATCAACAAATCGAAGCTTGGCTAGTTACCTAAATCAGAAGTAATAAAGCAAACGCCAGTTTACTACATACGACGCGTTTCCAAACATCAGTACACCATGAGCATACTTTCTTCATGAAGTCGTTGAACAGTTCCATTGATGTTTTTTTCGTTGTTTTTAAGCAACGCTTGGAAGCATTGTTTATGTTCTACGGTCATACGATGCCGCAATTCTACAACTAAGATGCGCAATGAAATTAAGCAGGTCGCTGTCAAGCATAACACTTTATAGTATCCCCTCTCTTAAGTCGCCATTTTCTACGGTCTGTAGTGAGAGAAAAATTTCCAAACGAGTTCCGATCAGTCAGCAGCAAATTTGCGAGTAAAGTTTTGCCTTCTAATTGAACGATGAACACCGAGAAGTCTACCCATTACTTCACCGTTTGTTTTATCACTGCGTCAACAGTAATAGTAGTAGCATGACCCACAACACAGCAACGCCACACTTAGCGTATGTTTTCGGCCAGTCAGGCTTTGTGATGTCATTAAATCCAAACTAATTTTTCATTGCTTCACTCCCTTGGCTCTTCGACTCAAATGCTCCAGTTGGACTGGCGTTGTTTGCCCCTTGGGAAGCTGCTACCTCCCTTTGGGCCATTGCTTCCCACTATCGGCTGGGCTTCTTCCAGCGTCAGAATTGCCCTCGTCTTACCAAGAAAAGTGGATTTGGATGGAGTAATGCTGCCTCACAACCCTCATCTGACTGGATCGTTTCTTTTATTCCTTCGTGCGTTTGTGCCACTTCTGTTGCTTCTGTGTAGCGCGGAACGAGTAAGGTTTGAAGGGCTGTCTGCTTCGACTGCTGCAAGCTCCACTAACGTTGACTCACCAAAGATTCCACTCGCATCCGGGATCGCGATGGCAGTGTCGCTGCTGCTCTTGCGGATGGTAGTCCACACGCAGGCAAGGGTACGCATCACAAGCCTGGGCACATTCTTCTCATTACGGTGCCGTGGCAAACACGAAAGATGGCTGGCACTGCGCGAGTCAGCGAACCCGGGGCGTGGCCCTACGGAGAAAGACAAGTCCCGGACAGATCCAAAGTTTCTAGGAAGCATGCCGGAAAGAACTACCCGTGCTCACGACGGCTGACTACTAAATATATATGCATATCCCACAATGTCGACAAAGAACTCTTTTATAAGTAACCAGCGGGTGAGGGCGGACGTGAAGGTCACGCTCTCACGCGCAGACCGCGCAAGCTGTTCGAGGCTACTATCAGAAATCTTAGGTCTTTTTGTCCTCGCGATCACCGATTCCTACATTATTCTATCCGCTATACGGTACTGTGTTTCTTTTCTACTATTCTATCGTTTTTCCCTTGTTTAATGTCGCGGAAGGAAACACTGACGCCGATATGTTGCTGCTGTCATTAACGTGCCGGCGTTTACAGTAAACGGCACAAAAAAGGAAGGCAGTGACGGGGTACACAGTTTCTTGTGATGTTGGGCTTGGCGTTGATTCTCAGACTTTTATTTTGACACATCAGACAAAATCATGGAACGTATACGGACATTTGCAATATATTTGATAGCCATTGCAGGCGAAGCAACTTTAAGCGTCGGAAGCTTAATTTTGTGCCTTAAAACTAACATTTGACAGACTCGCGTGCACCAACATTTGAGATATGCTGATGTGCTTTAAACTATTTATAATGCATTCGGTGTATAGGATGATCGAAAGGTCGCATTCGTTTTTGGAAAGCCAACAGCTTTTTCATTTATCTGCTCTAACTGTAGACCTATATTTTCGTTTTAACAGTAAACGTGTGCTGCTTTTGCCTTTTTCTTTGAACTCTTTCGCTATCTCGATCCACTTGCTCTTTTATTTCCTTGCATTGCTTTGTCATGTTAGGTACCGCCTGCCGCCATCGCGCTTATCCTCACCATTGCCGCTACCCAGACGAAACAGCTGAGTGGCCTACCGCTTGTTCTGCCGCTGTCCGGGTCCGGCTCAAACTCGTCGATGGCGGTTACCCTGACCCAGCCCGATGCAGGCTTTGAGCCGTAGACGTAAGCCGTCAAACGAACATCATCCCCTGATCGATATTCTCCGGACCAACAGCAATAGTAGACCGATAAAAATAACGCTTAGACAGGCATCCAACTTAAGTTGGTACTTACCGTAGTTCCAACCTCAATTCGCGATCCAGCCGAACCCAACTGGGCTATTTCATCCCATCCTATTCCTATTAAAAGTCCGTGTTCTTTTGAGCCCCGAGACGCCTTTGCTAGATTCACTGGCATTACAGAGACGACACTGGCCGTGGCAGAGACGAAAATTGTAACAGTGGCCAGAGAAGCACTTCACGGAGGTCAATAGCTAAATGCTTTGCAAAATCGCCTTGTAGGTGAGTCTGTCGTAAGCCGTGGAACCAATGGCAGTCGATGTTAGCGGCGTCAGCGGTAAAAAACGATGCTTGAATCATTTCATAGCCATATGTTTTCATGAATTTACTCAATCGCGAGCTTATGACTCATTTATAGGTAGCATTATCTCTGGAATAATATATGTACCTTATTAGCATCGACACTGGCTGGGACTATTAGCTGTATATCACGGCATCGTACACTTTCTCCTACTTTCGTATAGAGAATTTTAAGCTTAAGTTATCTTGCTTTAAGCTTGAGTTAAGGACATGGTAGTACGCGAAGGGTACGGCGTTTCAAACACCAACATTGAGCACTGCTTAAGGCTTATTTTGTTTATAACACCGAAATCCTGTAACGAATACGCATGGCCGTCGCCAGTTAGCTACACACACATGAGCTATAAAAACAGCGTAAAACCAAATAATAACACGGCAACAACGTGTATCTTCGCATAATGTAGATACAACTTTTAATATTTTTTTCTTTAACATTAACAGCTTTCCGTAAATGATTACTGATGAATGGTGACGGTAGCATTGAAAATTAACCCTTAAATGAAGCTCTAAATATGAGTTAATACCTATTCTTATGACGACAGGTTTGCGGCTAAAGGACATGCATTTATTCCTATAGATATGTTCCTGGTAGCTGGAAGTCAAGTCCATCCTGATTTTTAGCTTCGGGAAACTATATAGGGTCTAATCGCTTGTAAAGGGATGAGTTGTGCAAAACGTTTACTACCACTAATACTGTACGGTCAATTAGTTGCCCCACAGCGCCTGCAACGTAAAAAACCAATCGAAATTCAGTAACCGAGAAACAAGCAACACTGGAAAGATAATCTCTAAGCGATAGTTATTCTAGAGATTGCGTAGACTAATGCAGTTGCTGGCAGTAATGGCTGCCGCGTTAATTCGATAGGCTGCAGCTTCATCGTTCGTTTTCGGCGTCGTAAAATTCACGTTTTCACTAAATACGTCAGAGGTAAGCGACCAGCAATCCTAACGATGACGACAAGTAAAGGTGTGCAGCCGGTGTGATCATATTTATAACAGGAGAGACCTGATTCAACCGTCAATTCCGAATTCTTCGTTTACTCGAAATCCAGCGTCCAATGCTAACATACGTTTGCTAGCCAAGTGGGCTTATCATTAGCAGCAACTTGCATTTAAAGAAACAACATTGTAACACCGACTATAACACTAACGTGTCAGAGCATCTGGCCTTCCCGGGCACGCGTGTCCTATTATTGCCTTATGAAGATTCAGCCTTATATCAAGGCCACAGCAGCCGAATAGTGAAGCCAAAATGCAAGCTGCTTTCTTCATTAAGACATACTCTCTTAATATACGACTCTATTTTTTTCTTATCTCGCCTTTCATAATTTCGCCCCCAAAACTTTGTCTTTAGCGATTCAAGCTAGCTTTAGGCCACAAGTTAACACGTTCCTATTGTCTACAATCAGCCAGCTAGTTTCTTAGTTCCTGTCCTGATTCTTTTTCCTTTTATGTTGATTCACCCTTTGTACGGTTACCGCAGCGCTGATTTCCAGCTTAACGCCTGCCACCATTGCTCCTCTACGAGTCGATTTGTCTACTTCTGATCTGCCGCCCACTCTTTCAATCACTCCATTTCTCGACATACAAGTCAAAGGAAGTTGGACTTGACTCCCTTCTGTTAACCCGCTGCACCAGAGCTGCAATAGTAAGAGTCTAAGTTGAATTGCTACCGTCCCCAGTCCTCTCTTCGTGCCCCTATGGACAGTCCTTCAGAACTGACAACCTACGCCTGATTGGCGAATCCAACAAAGACATCAGAGATTACCTTAGTAGCATAATATCTACCGTAACGGTTTACCTAGATCAATGTGATACTGTATGCAATAAAGACAAGTCGAAGCCGACCGCTGCAGGGTTTTGACCTTTTTGATCTCTGTTCCATCCATTCCTTAAACCAACTTCCCAAACCCCTCCTACTTCCTAGGCACCTTGGCTGTCTTTCAGCGCTCTCCGTGCGCATAAGTCCCTCATGTGGACGAGCAAAAAACACGAACGAGCTCGAGAAACGCGCCCATCGCCCATTTTCAGGTTACGAATCCTAGGCCTACTTTACTCGCCTTCGGGATCATGTCTGCTAATACTTAGGCAATGCGGAGCGATAGCGACTTGCCTGGGTGGAGTATCGCAAAATAGATTATTTACTTAGGCTTCGGAACTCACAGTTTCGACGGGGGACTGTCAAAGTCTACGCGCGCTGGAGCAGTTCTTGACATTTCGTTGTTCATTTCGCTGAGCGTGTTCTACATCACGTCCTTCGAGCAAGCCAGTGAACCCGGCTATGGCTATAACGGAGTCTGCGGACCCGATAGGTCCTTTGTACGTGTTTTTGCTACTGGCAATAGCAACGGCAGCTAGCACCCAAGTCTAAAAAAAATTAATATTTACTCTGTGTCAACGGCGTGCGGGCCACGAAGGACACTAGGGTAGGGCAAGCCGAATGAACGTCGCAATCATTGAACACGCGTGGCACTCGGACGAGAGGACGAGTAGTGGGGCTTACTGATCTGACGTATGTGAAGAAGGCTTTGGAAGCCTGGCGACAGAGCGTAAGGCAGGGCAGTGCGCCGACGATCCCGACGAAAAATTTTTAGCCACATTTTTATCTTCTTCCTGCCCCTTCTTTCCAGTCCCTACTTGTCTCTCCATTTTTCGCACTGTTTATTTGTATGGGTATGCTATTGACGCATGCGTTGCAACCATTCTTTATTTCGCTGCGAATCTTTGCCAGTGACTTGACATTCGTTTCAATGTCGACCACAGGAGCTTAAGGAGCAATGGTTGCAAGGCTGATTGTTGAGGTAGTAGAAGTACCAAGGCCATGTTAGTATGAAAGTAGTAGCCTTAATTATATTAAACGGTTCGGCTCGCCAAGCCTAGCCGAGATAACTATATGAAAACGACCCGGGTAAGAAGTTTGGTTTTATATGGTCCTAACGCTTCACACGTGCATAAGATGTTTCATTCCACTATAAGGCTTTGGGGATTGCACTCTGCGATCGCTCCTCTGTAGAGCTGCGTCAAGCTCTCTGGGCAAACGCTGTTAGCGTTAATAGCGGGAAACGCATATAAAGCAGAGATCCAGATATTCTAAGTATATTCACTCATGCTTTGCGTATTTCAGTTTGCACAGTCAAAGGGCGGCAATTTCTCCCTCATTTCGACATCTCAACGCATTGGGGTCTACCTTCTGTTAGTATATCGTGAACTACTTTTAATCATCTAAGTTAGTCTTTTACATTGTACATATGATACACAAACGTCCGGTTCGCAAGCGTGCAAGGAAATGATTATGGGGTTTAGCTATTCACTGCTTTCGAAGCTTTGGGATCGCCTTGAAATACGTCAAGACCGTCGTATTTAAGAAGTTTTTTTGGAGGCCGTGCGGTTGTAGGGGACTTCGCAGCGTCAACTGCGGAAAAATATCGTTGGCAATTGAGGAGGAAAACTGTTGTTAGCGGGCTGCATCATTTCCTTTCTAGCAGAAAGGTAAATGACAGAGCACAACGGAGCATTGTAAGTCATTCACTGAGGAAAAACCAGATCCTTGGCCAGAAAAGTAAAAAGATGGTAAAGGATGATTGGGACGGACGCGTGTGCTGCGGATTGGCTAATATAGGAAATCAGGCATAGGATCTACCGGGCACACAAGTGATATGTCGACCTCATCGGCTGAGGCGTGTCCATTCTCTAACTTAAAATGGGTTTCGAGGTAATCTCCTGGAAACCCCTGCCCCTCGTAGCATATCGGACACAACCTTAACCCTTAACTTGACTGCTTGGAAGGACGGTTGGTTGAATCGACTTTTTCTTTTTAAGCAAACGCGCTTCGGGATGGTAGAGTTGAACAGCTTTGGTCGGGGCTGATTTCTGAGACGGTAACGGAAAAAGAGATGAGTACAAAAGAATCAGGCCTGGGCCATCTTAGCCGGTCAAGCTACTCAGTGGGCTGTAACCGATAATTCTTCTTGTTCTTTTGCTGTCTTAAAACCAAGTAAGCGCCTAGGCCTGTTTTCTAGTGAGAGGGCAAGAAAACGCTTGACAACTCTGTCAATTTTTTTTCTCATACTGCTACCGCTGCTACAACTACTCGTACTTCTCTCAAGGAATCAGAGAATAGAAGCCAGGATGAGACCCGCTTCTAAAAAAAGAATAGAAGGTGTGGGAGAAAGAGGACCATCGTCCGAGGAGTGACGGGCGTATTTAAATATTGACCAAATGCTTCCAAGATCTCGACCACTTAACTTACATATCAAAGTCGTCACCGTACATACAGCAAACAATACTAAGCAGGGTTCCGAGTTCGGCATACAGAAGTCGCTTGGATAATAGGAGGTGTGCAGGGGCACAGGAGGACTCTCAAGGTATTAGCTAGCTGCACTTTAAATTTGAAATCCGTGATTAGAAGCTTCCTAGCAAGGCATTAGAACCAGTTTAACGTTGCAGGGCGTGTAATCGCGTGAAGGTCAGAAATTACCGAGCGGGACATTGGATTAGACTCTACGCCACGTAGAAGCGGAAGGCTCACTAAAAGGACCCTAATACTGGAATCGAAAAGTTAAATTTACATTGTTAGGTTGTGTCAACTCTAAAAAAGGTCAATCTTTGAATGGCCAGTTTCGTAATAAAATTACTAAGTTTTTAGATGTATTTTTTCAGACGTTATCAAAGATCGGTGTAGCTGCACCTTGATCCCTACAATTTTGATATAAGGAGGATATACCTCTACATAATATGTTTTGCTTGTTGGTCTTTATGTACGAGCGAATAGTTTCGACACGTTAGTATATTTCTTACATTACGTAGAGTAGAAATAGTTCAAAACATACGCAAGCATATGTAGGTGAAAATATGCCTATACATTATTTTGTTGAACGACAACGAACGCTTTATAGATGCGTATTTCTATATCGATATATACGTTTGCATATTTTATGGGACCGTGTAATTGGTGATCTATAACGAGTTGTCCAAGCATAAAACATCAGAGTAATGCCAAATAAAAAATTCATAATAACAATAATTATATAGATAATATTTGGGCTCTATATCTTATCCGTACTAAGTATATATATTATATAGATCAAATTAGTTTAGACTTCAGTTTTCTTATTTCTATCAAAATAACCAACCACGCCTCGAAGTTACGTTCATCGAAGCCATTACGCGAAAAATGTGAAGCTGATATTACTAGCTTCATTACGTGCACAATTCAGATTTCCTTCCGTTGCTTCGATCCCGCGATCCTGCGAGCCTGCGATCATGAGCAAGCGCTTGCAGTGGCAGCGGTGTGGTGGATTGGAGTTTAAAAGACGTTGCCACCTCAGGGCACGGATGTAGGCCAACCGTACTTCTTCATTGCTCGCCCCTATCTGCTGACGTCGACTGTCCATGTGAAGGTTTTTCAGGGGTAGTGTACGATATGGGATCCCTCTAGTGTTATGTGCGATAGGACAAGACCGGCTTATTCTTCAGCCAGTGGCAAGGTAAGACTCGGCTAACATTGTCGTCATTCACAACTATTGAACGAAAAGGACAAAAATATATAGGGAGGGAGAGAGAAAGAAATTAACTTAGAATAGGATAAAGTATTGCTTTGTTTTTGCGGACTACAAGCTCAGGCTTTTACCGTGCGTTCCATCTGTTACTGCCGCTGCCGCATTTGCCTGTTTCGAGAACTGGAAAAACCCAACCGAGACTTTCCTTCTATTTATTTTGGTGTCTCTTTTGCTAAGCTTATTGTAATAGCTATCGTAACAGCAAAGGCTGTCAGGACAATATAGGACAGCAGAATGGCAAGTTGTTTCTGTTGTGGCTTTTGATACAAATTCCCCCTACAAGCGAGAAGGACCGGTAGGTCCGATAATGGTAGTCCAAATCTACTAGAATAAAGGAACTTATTGTGCTACAGCGTGCATGTGTTACACTCTTCGGACGATTTGTCTATCTGGTATCTTTAATACGGCGTAGGGCCGAATGGCTTTTGCCTGTCATTCTTTTGCTAAGAAAGTGCACCTTCAGTTTAGCATCGCCGTTGGGAGAACAGCTCTGTGATTGAGGATGGTTGTCGCCGGGAGTCACTGATTCTACCATCGATATCGGGTACAGCAACGAACCTCGGCGAAAAGTTCTATTTAGTTTTTTCTTCCTACCGTGGTCGTCAAAAGCCCTATGTCGGCCTATGCGTATCGCCCAAGCAGAAGATCAACGACAACCATTGACCTGTTCCTTCTTCCCGTTCCACTTTATCTTTTCCCAGCGAGTGCTTGGATTCAATGCATTTTTTTTTGTCTAGGCCCTTTTCCTTCGCTAGTGTAACGGTCAAATGCGAAGAGGCAATAGCGGTGCGCGAGTATGCGAATGACATGTTACCTCCTTCATTAAATATTGTGCATATAACCATCAGTTTATACCTCCGTCAGCGTTGTGGTTGAAATCCTAAGGCTATGCGTGTATGTGATCGTGTACAATATGAGACATGTTCTGATTTGAACATCAGACCAACATTTCCCCGCCGAAGTGATTTACTAGCATATGAGGACAGCTGCAAATGGCATCCTTTGTCTTCTGCTGTTTCCATGCAGTGGACATACGAAGCTGGTCAAACGAATTCCTTGAACCACCCTTATAGGCTTTCCTGAGTGCTACGTCGTTGGCTACAAATTAGGACAATTAAGAAATAAAGATTTGTCAATAATAATAATTATTGTCAAATAATAAGTAGCACGATGAAGCAAGTTCAACAATGCTGCTTAAAACTTAGACCCCTTTGGCCTCGCCCTGGTTGTGGCAGCCTCTTCTCACGCTATATCTATTTGTAACCACATAGGATTGCGGGTTTAAGCTTATAGATTTGCAAGTCTGACTATACTGCGCAGAATCGAGACTACAGAGATTTAGTCTATTCAGCTTTAACTTCTTATAAAAAAAAAAGTTTGTATTTGTTAGTATCTGCACTTATCTGTCAAGAGAGAACGAGGTTGCGGCTTTTTGAAAGCGTTTTATGGCTGGAAGCTGCGATGATTTTGGCGGTATGAAAATAAAATTTCAGCGGTTGCTAGTTCAGTACCCGAGCGATTTACTAGTGAGGTACTCTTCTCCAGTGGCGACCGCCTATATATATGAGGTGCAGTTGGCCATTTGGACAGATTGCCTACCGATGCAGCTTCAGTATTACAACTATCAGCGGCACGCGACGCAGCCTCGACTCACGCTAAATAATAGTAGTATCTGCGGTTTATATACGGTACAATAAGCTTTCACTAATTGCTTATGTATGTACCTTGAAGACCGACGAAAGAATATACTGTCATATTGGTTTCTTAGTTCGTAAGCTAATTTTAAGGACTCTTTGGGTCTGCATTTTTCTGCAGAATTGACTGACATGCGAGATTCCAAAGCGTAATACTACATGGAACATCCTTTACTTTCTGTTACGACATCGACGTACTGCGTCCTTACGGGGCACTACTGAGCACAGCGTGGGTAATTTTGTCAAGACGCAGACGAACGCCGTGGACTGCTTGGGTGACACAATATGTGAGTCGATGAAAATATTAGGTAAAACGGTTTGCCTTGGCGACCGTATGATGATGCGCCGCGTGGGCGGTGAACATTGTTCGCGACTGAAATAGTTTCAGCACAAAAGGCATGGTTCATTGCAACCCGCGTCCTATTGAATTAAAAAAGTTCACATAACCTTTAAAGTCTCAAGTGTGCAGTAGCCACACCCATAAGGCATAAGAATGTTCATCGACGTTCTCTTCAAGCTGTGGCAGCTAACTCAGATTATATCTTCACCCCTCAAATGGCATATGAAGGGTAGGGGGGGGGGGGATAAGACGATCGAGAAGGAAACCTAGGCATAGATTCCTCCACCCAGCGAAACTGCCTGCGCCAGTTAAGGTAAAAAAAACTCGTTGCAGAGTGGGAAAAAGATCATATCAGGCGTATCGTATAGGTGAAGACGAAAGAGCGCTTCGAAGCCCAAATGAACTCGAAGGCGAAGCCTAGGACACTGAGTGAAAGGAAGAGTTTTAACTATCCTCCATTAACGATTCGGTGCTTACTTTTCAGCGTAACCTTCTGTCCGGCTGCTTCATTGCCATACCTTTCGACCTCGCCTTTTTTTGGGTACGATGAGTTAAAGAAACAAGTATTCTACTATAACTAGTCAGCTATCGGCTACAGGGTGCTATTCGAAGCAAATACGGCGTAGACACCCCTGAGACGTTTCACAGGGATGCGAGAAAAGACGGCCACGACTAAAGATACTTCTCTATGGCAATTAAAATAGAAACGACAAGCCATAACTTTCGTAATAATAAAAAAAGACATCTACATGTGCAACGAGGTTTTTCAAACGTAGCTCAAACAACGAATGTCGTTATTGCGAATCGCTCCGCAAAGATTCATACGAGTCGATGAATTTGATGCCGAAATGTCTAAAGAAACGCCGACTCCTTAAAGTTTCATGCATACAAGCGAAAAGTAGCAGCAAACTGTGTCTGCATAACAGGGGCTGAGCCATTTAAGCAGCTAGACGGAGCGGGTAGGTCCCGCAATTAATGTTTCTAGTTGTTCTAGGCCAACGTCCCTATGCATATATCTGAGGAATATATTCACGTTTGATGAAACCTACACAGAACATTGTGATACACACTGAGGCAAAGCCACACGTGTGGCTTAGCCAGCCACATTACCCTGCAAGTAGGTATTGTTGTTGTATAAACATTGTCGTTTATATTGACGCAGGCCAACCTTTTACAATAAGCATGCGCCGGAAACTACAAATGCACTATCACCGTTACTCACCATTTCATATGACTTTGTTGAGTTATTGTTTCACGAAGCTTAGCCATGATTATCATTAGAAGAAAAAAAAAACGGAACTCCCTGTGAAAAAAGGCAGATAGGGTGTTACACCACGGCCCACCGCAAAGAACACCTTAGACCCGATCTCCATCCCCCCGACCCAGGTCTGACCATGAGATTGCTGCTGGCTATCGCGCAGGCCTACGCGCGTACCGCTGACACCCGCTACTTTTGGGTGTGCCCATAGGAGTAGCCGTGGCTTCTTAATCTATATTTAGTGCGCATGGAAACAGTAACGGCAGCAATAGGAGAAAGCAATCTTAAAGGAGCAAGAAAATGTACAATGTTCCCTGAAACCGGCATGGACGGTTACTTCTGTTAAGACCAGTAGCCGCTCCAATAGCAGGCGATCTACCATATGTTACAAAATAGGGGCCAACTATGATCTGAAGTGTGATTAGCCTCCCGGTTGGCCATTGCAGGACCGATCCGTAGCAAAAACTTGTGAACCGAACGAAGCGTGTGTCTGGGGGGGGGGGGGGGTAAAAGCTCGATATGGGACAGTTGCACAAGCTAGTAGCAGAGGGGTAAACCGCGAAACAGGAAAAGGGAGATAGCGAGTTAAGCAATGAATAACAGACGACTACACAAATTAAGCAAGTTTGGAAAAGTTGATAACAAGTTGAGTTCGCACTTGCATACCGAGTAGGCCTAAAAATTTGATAAGGATAGACCTATTGCACGTTACTGTTTATCGGGCCTTCGTTTACACGCCCTCTGGAATGAGAAACATATCGGACTTTTTCAGTGTGCAAAGATAGTCGCAATGTTGCTTGTGGCCATACTGATAGTGGTCGTATTGCTGTGGCGACTGTTCTCTGCCTAGTAGGAACTTTCCAGCGGTTATTGACTTGCTCTTGTTATCGGTAGGGGAGTTGTCAACCATTTTCAGTGTCCGCAGCCTGAGCAAACGGACCGGGGTTCGGGAACGCGGTTAACTAAAGGATCTGGCCGTTCGAATCCTAATGCTTATGTTCCTGCCCTGTCTGTTTCATTCTCGCACAATTCCCGCACCCTAATATTCACTAGGCATGTCTACCATTTGCCACCGGCGTAAAACAACCTTCTTTAGCAAGGTTGGACTCTTTAAACGATTCCAAAGCCTGTTGTCTTAAGTTTGCTTGCTCATCGTTTATCGCATTGAAGGTAATGCTCTGGACACTGCCCAGTCCACTAGTTTCACTGTCAACCTTTGGTGTGTCCAAGATGAGCTACAGATCTGCTCTAGATCCTTATACTAAAGGGCTGCTGTCCGACCCTGTTTGGTAGGAAAATTTTTGCGGGAAAAATCTTGCGTCGCTGTTGCCGGGGGTTAATTTTGTTATCACTTGATTGTTCTTTGCCAGCGACAAGAACCACGCAAGTCACAGCTGGATTGTAGCTTAAAGGAAAAGCGCAGATGTCTGGATAGCCAGCGGTACCTGTAGTAGTATGTGTATAAGATCTCAATCGCTGTGGCAGGGAAACACGAGTACGATAGCGACGCCTGTGAGCGCTGCGATTCGGGACAGCAACAGGACATCGAGGACCATTTTATAAAGAAACGACAACAGACTTGATTTGATTACCGCGAGTTCTGGTTTGTGACCCCCCTCTCTCTTCCGACGAATAAGTTTCATTGTCGTCGTTCACCGCGTGCAGTCGTTCCCGTGAAACGTGTAGTGCACAAGGTGAATGTTCATTTACAGCGACGGCAGCGATTGAAAAGTGACGAGGAGGTGCGGAGTTAGAGGGGGAAGAAAGAGGGCGTGGGGTCGTTTGATACGCATTGCCGAAATCCGTTTCTGCGGCCGATCGAGCTGCTGCCGACTTGTTCGGGTTCCGCCCAGCGATTGAATGCAAGTCATTTGTTGGATGCCAAATCACGACAGTTGACAGTAGTAATAGTAGAGTGGCAGCAGACAAACAATACGCGATCGTAAAATCGACTTCCGTTGGAACGCATAGAATGCAGTCACTAAGCGACTACCATAAGGAACTGGGGGATGCCGCTAACGAAATTTAGGTAGATACAATACCATCATCATTTCTGTTTCCTTTGTTTGGTGCTAGTAACATACTGGCCTTTGACAGTCGATTTCGAAGATGCAAAAATTAAATGCGAACTCATTGTAATATTAAAAAAAAATGGTCCCAATTATGGACGCAACATCGCCTCCAAAGTTAGCGTAAGTCGAATTTAACTTGATACACACAACTCAATGTTGGATAACTTACTTTGGTTATCTTGAGGACACTTTTCCTTTTTTACGTTACAGTGATATTCTACGAAATAATTGATTGCACTCTAATAAATCAATTCAGTCCAGTAATATGGTCTCTAGTTAAGACGTACATTTTCATGATTTTTAATAACTTCTTTTTATTTGACGGATTTGTTCAATTGTATATATATATATATATATATATATATATATAGATAGATTAAATTTCATTAGTGTAGAACACTTTGTAAATAATTTTACCACAATCAGTTCATCACGGTATTACAGTACAATTAAAGCCCGGCACGTATTTACGGTATCATTGGCAGAAAGTTTGTCTTACGGAATCGATCTTTTTAGTTCGATCAAGTAGGCAAGTGAGTACAGATGACCAGCCACTGCAAACAGGACAACAATGTCCAACTGACAATAAGGGTGGTCGTGAAGGCCCCCTGCCTTCCACACAAAGACGTGACGAAGAATTAGGCCACGCATAATTGTCGATATCACTACGCACTGGATATCTGCTGCGTAGAAAGCCGTTTAACTTTTAGCAAAGCCATTCGTTATGATTAAGCTTAGATAGAGTTCTGTTCGGCCATAGAGAAATAGCTGACACAAAAAACATTGACTAGTATAGAAATGCGTTTTTCTCTTTTACCGCAAGTATATGGAGCATATTTGTGGTTACGGTTATAGCTGAGGGTTAGAACTCAGCTCACTTCCTGACACAATTTTTTTTATCTCAATAGAAAAAACCACGCATGTTCGCCTGCATAGCTTATGGTCATGACTAAACGGGGCATTCGAAACGGGGCTATATGTCAAAATCAGCGCACGAAAGTACACTGTATTGTCTTCCCTTAACCAAGCTTGATCGAGTAAACCATAAAAGCTTAATAGCGCGAAACTTATTATTGATTACCGCATGAGGAACTGGATACAAAGTTAGCTAAGAGGTAAAATATATCTTAGCTCAAACATTAGACCATCCTCGGCGCAAAAGGATTTCCCTCTTCAAGCAGCTTCCAAACCCTAAATCCTCTCTTTCTTTAGAATCTAAGCATTACTCTGGATCGAAAATAGGCCACCTGTAACCAGGTGGAATATAAACTTTACACGAGACCCTAAAATTGAGCAGCCCACTATGTAATCAAAAAAACGATATTTTTATTCTTTTTTTTTACAATATTTAGTTATTTTCGTTGAAAAAGAAGAAAATGCTCAATCGATGTAATGCACAGCTAGGAACATTAACGTTTCGATTCAAAAATAAGCGGGCATAAGCTCTCATGACAAGTAAACTTTAAATACACGTGGCGCCACCATTACCGAGATTGGTTTCGCTAGCAGTAATAATAGCTTTCTTGCGCGAACGCATTCGATCTGTACATCAATCCAATAGTCGGTCGTGGTATACATACTTTTGCATTTCCTGACGAATCCTAATCAAGTTTCTTACATATTGTATTGATCTGTGTCTGCTGTTTTGTAGCCTCTAACTTTTCAGAGCTTGGGTAAGTTTATCTGGGGAAATGTCTGGACACTATCGAATGTGTGCAAAAGTTGTTTTTTTTTTCCTTAGAGCAGACCGCAGTTATGTAGACGAAATTTCTCGAATCTGGCAGCAACGTATATTTCAAAAATATTTGTGATAGCGTGTTCCAATAGAGGCTCTAGAAACGACCGACCCGCAGCGGGCAGCTGAATAATCAGCTGTAGATTTAAATAATATTCAGTGATTTATTTGGTCGGCCAATAGCGCTAGAATCGTAGAAGATTTCGTGCGGGTAAAAAAGGGCGACAAAGATTCATAGTAAGCGCAGAAAAGCAGCATCTATTATTGCCTCCGCTAGCTGGTTGTGGTTAGTTTACAGGCTGCAGCGGTCGGCTTGATTTCGCCAGACGAAGCACCTTATGTCAGCCAGTACATAATTGCTATTGGCTATTGATTGTGAGGGGTAAATGGTAGTACGGGGTTGGCAAGGGGCTAACGAATGTTTGACTGGCGTTAAGCAAAGGCGGGGCATATTTTGAACTGGCGCCATACAAAGCGAGCCATAAACACGTACAATGACACTTAGTTGAAACAAAACAAAAAGCAGGATTGAAAAACTTCGGCTCTAAACGTTTAACCAGTACAATTGGAAAAACGGATGTGAGTCACGTTTTAGTATTATGACTCATAATAATAATGTAATTATTAATAATAAGCTCTATGATTATGCCGTCTCTTATATACAGTCATATGTTTTTAAGGCGAAAATTTGGCCGCGGTCAAACTGCGACAACGACTAAAGCTCAGAGCTGTAAAGTGTTCTCGGAACGGGCGTTAAGAGCAACTTTATCTTTGTCGGTTGACATATCGTCGTCGCATACGCCTCCTATTATAAAATGCCGTTTTCAATAGCGGAGTGATACAGGAATTGTATATCTCACGTAAAAAAACTTCGAATTGACTGTCTTTTTTCACTTCCTCCTAATCCAACTAACTTTAATATCAGTTGGATTTGTCCTTTCATGATCATTTTCTGCGCTCTACAGCTGTCTTCTGACCAGTCGAAGCACCGGCAGGAAGTAGCCTTTCCTTGATTTCTGCAGTCTACCAATAAACCAACAACGTATTCCCATAAAACACAACAGAATTTGTCATGTGCCGCATAAGCGATATAGACTACAGCAAGGAAGAAACAAAAAGTCAACTAGGAAGAAACTGTACGTGGTTTGTCTAGAAGACTTTATTAACGGCTGGAAGTTTTTCATGCCTGTTCCGTTACCCATAGAGCAGCTGTTTTTATTTTTTTTTTTTGTTAAAGGCAGGCGTTGCAACACAAAGTGGCCATTTGGCCTCCGTCAGTTATTCTCACCTTCCGATTAAATGGTAGTGTACACTTCCACGTTATTGAACTCGCTCACTGTGTCCTCGTTCGTTTTTTTTATCGTTCATTCTTCCTTTTTCCTGTTTTGTTCTTCCGTGTTCGCTTTTTTTATCGATCCCCCGTTGCTCGAACACTGTCAATACTTAGACACTTGTTCCTCTCGATCGCTGCGACCTACAACCGACCAGTGGTTAGTTAGTCTGACCTAACATCAGTACCCCGTTTCGCTTTATAGATTTACTCTGCCTTCGTATGGTGCCTCTTTACATTTGCTAAGCAACGATCCCTAGTGGCTGTTACCGCTCCCGGCTTCCCGGCCCTTTTTCTTCCTGCAGAACACTAACTTCTACAACTGCCGCCAAGTACCTGGCAGTGATTATAACGTATCTAGTAATGTACGTCGTTGGTCGTCTGCTTTCTCAACGATGGCCAGAAAAGCCAGGGCCTGCAACTTATGGAAATCTTTCCGGAAGCTTCGTCCTGACCATAGTTTGTCCGCTATGCCGACAAAAGTGTACACTACGCCATGCCACGTGGGGGGAATCGGCAACAGACCATAAGCTGTTATAGAACCTTGGCTGCACGCCATCCGACGACGAAACTGAAGGTGCAGACGGTGGTGGCATCTGCATCAGCAAACGAGTGGCGATTATATGATTATACCGGGACACGCACGGACGCAGCGCCTCCTCATGGCGCCCCCAAGGCCTTGCGCCGTTTCAAACAGCATTAACGCATGCCCCCTTCGCGCCCAATTCCTTACGCGTTAGCGAATGGACCACCGCCGATTAATGGCGCCTCATATAAAGACCCGCTGGCATGCATACGAACACATCATATATATATATATATATATATATATATATATATATATAAGCTTAGGGAAGTATTTCCTTATGAAACCATATTGTTGTATCACATGCACGCCACTATGACATAGTGTCCAGATCACTTTGCAGTGCTAACGAGCCGATGGAATGCTCCACGTTCCACGACAGATCTCCCTTTTCTCTTGCATGTCCATCGTTTTCTTTCGTTTTCATCGCTGCTCTTTTTTGGTTTTCTATGCAACGGGGCCTTCTCCTACTTCGTTCATTCATTCAGACGGAACCTTTCAGGGTCCTTAGACTTTTGGACTATGTGAATCTACACAGCCGCCATAGCACCAGCCCTCTCGTAGTGTTTCGTTCTTTTCTCGGCCGTCTTTGCTCTTTCCGCTTCTCTCTGTTTTCCTACTTCTTTAGCAAACAGAACACACAAAGCCGTAACGTTCATCGTTCACCCACGACATAAATTCCACAGGACGGGCTCGTGGACGAGGTGCCACCTTACGGATAAGCTTCAAAGTGCTCCAATAGCTTGCTCGGCCGATGAAGTAGTGGATTTTGCTCGGCCGGGAAAGGGCAGCAACGTGAAGATGAAAAGCATCGGAAATGGCTGGAGCGTTTGTAGAGAAACAAGTAAAGCAGCAGTAGCCGAAGTGGCACAGTTCAACGAGAGACACATAAGAAACGAGAGATTAAACGGTAAACGCTAAGATATAGATGGCGTAACGGAAATGAACATAAAGGGGAGGAAATAGGGTCGAAGAAAAGTTAGGCACTGGTGGTATTTGTTAGGGGATAGGGGTCGACGTAATGCTAGAGCGGAGTAGTGCAAGGAGTGGGAGACGAAGTGACTGGCAGCCATATATAAAGAAAAAGAAGAGATCCGAGTGTACATAGGAAGCGGAGCAAAGGCGATGTCGAAAGATGTTGAAATAGTACTTTTTGCACATACAGTTTAAAGTCCTTCATGCTTCCATCGTGAATGAGCTGTATCCATCTCTAATCGACGGCTTCGGAATCCACAGGAGCTATCTTTGGATAGATAGAGCAGTAGCTGTGCTAACAGCGGCTGTAGCAGTACCATACGGTCACGAAAGCGTCTCAGAAAAACCAATTGGTTGGCCTGATGGAATTTACTCTCACACCGACATACGTCGGACGATTCGGACACACGCTCGAACGCGTTCGCTCACACACCGTCATACACATCAAGATAAATTATTCATCTTGCTTTATTCCGAGAACTAGGAGACGCAATTCTCTTCTCACCGCTTGCCTCTGGTCCAATGAAAACCGCAGACGAAGGATGAGGGGTGGGTTTGAAGAATTGCTACGAGATGAGGAGCAGCTAAGGGAAGTTACAATCGAAGCCGTGGCGTGTTGGACCTCGCCATCGTCGTTGGAACCATAAACCAATTACCCTTTGAACGTTATGTCCGTCTCGAAGGAACTAATGATACACTAATACGTATGGGCGAGCATGTATTCGGCGCTATGTTCTTCAACGACAACTGTACAGATATCAGGCTAGCAACAGATCGCTTGAGCCGAAATCAAGGTCAATGATGTCATGATCGCTCTCAAATTCAATTTTTATTAAATATCCAATGTTGACTATTGTCTACGTGGCATAAAATTATCGAAACACCTAGAATGTGTATATATTTTCGATATGTTTGTGTGCCAGGGTATATTTGCACTCATGTCGGGGCTTCCTTCTTGGTTGCTTTCAGGTTGTGAATACCCCTTGGGCTCCCACTGTCATTGCTCGTTTACAGAGCCAAGTGGGCCTCTAGAGAGATGTGATATGGAACGTCTACTCTGCTAGGTGCATGAGCTGGTTACCGGGTCGATCGAGGAGGAACAGCTCTTGAACGATGGTCCGATGTTGGCTCGCATCCCATTGCAGGCAGACACAACTAAGCCTCTTTTTTTTATTGGGAAAAACGACAATATCGCTTTGACTGGGATCGGTCTTTTGGCTTTGTTGTTTCGCTTTAGTCGACGCTGCTTTGGCCGTCTGCAAGATTGGTGGCCGCGTTGTCCGTGTAATCACAAAGAGGTGTATAACCTGCTGGAAACTGCGCGCCATGTCAGTTATTGAAAGTGTAAGGGGGATTTATTGGTACGTATAATACGCGCACAAACACACAGACCATACAGACACAGATGCGTATAAACTACGAGACGGAAATAGTGGTAGTCCAATGTACTGCCAACAAGAATCGAACACACTTTGGAGACCAGCCAGTTTTGCTTCTGTTGGGGGGCAACTGGGAGACGGATCTGCTCATCAGAGACTGGAGTATTCCTTTAACCATATAGGTCATCTGGATTACTTTGTTGGCACTGCTCCTGCTCCTGTTCCTGTATGTAGGTGAAGACGAATAAATCGCGCCATACGCAAAGGGAAAAATTCGAAGATGGTTACGCGGTCGATATCAAGCAAATATTCAAGCATTGATGGACAATGTAAGATTCAATGGACTTCCACATAATAATTACTGGCTTTACTCAGTTATTACGCAGGTGTTGATCTTATCCGAGGTCTCACCGTGTGCCACTATATAATTTGATGTATAGCTGTATAATTTATCCCGCGTTTCCCACGTCGCTATAGCCAACATAGACTAGATCAATCTATATATTTACACCAGGATATGCCTGAATTTGAATGAAACGCGTCATTAGAGATAAACTAAAATAGAGGTTAAAAAACATGGCGTCTATTCGAGTGTTCCTAGTGCCTACTAGACGAGCACTCAAAGATTTGCCTATCACTAGATCTGCTATAGCTTTTTACGGTCGATCGATACCCAGCGCGTGAGTTTGACATAGATGAAATTTCATCGAGACTCTGATAATTGACTATTTATATTTAGTTCACTATCGCTCGAGGTCATTCTATCCAATATTTTCCTTTGCCTAACCCTAGTAGATGTAAGTAAGTTTAGGGAAGAGTCAGTTTATGAGTTGATTTGTCGTTTCGTTCGGCTCCACATATCACTGCTTGGAAACTAATGAATTTATCTACCGATACGGTGTACAATCAGATAATAAAAAAATTGCTCCTTTCACTCTTGTCCGTTCACTAGATTCTGATTGATCGGAACTTTGTTCGAAAGCAGACTTCCCAGATTAAAACGTCAGAATAACTATTACGTCTGTTTTTTGCCAAACTCAATGATACGGCAGGGTAAATTGATTGTCTGCCTAGAATCAAAACACCACAATATTGTAGTGCATCTACGACATACGTGACTGCCAACTAAAGTATAATAGGCACTAGCAGGAAAGTTTGCAGTACAACAGACACTAAGAAAAATCGTTCAATTTCTTACCGCTTCATAGCGACCTCGCTCAGTCGCCTATTCGAGAACTTTCCTTTACAACGCAATCATCACGTATATGCTAGACAAAGGGAAACCGACCGACCGACCGATCTCACTGGCTGCGACCCGGACAGAAAATAACTACAGTATGAGCCGGACTGATCTAAAAAGATACTGGGTTCGGCCCTTGCAAAACCATCGACGCTTCCGTCGAGAAACCTCCTCGCACTCTAGCACTAGGCTTTTCCATTGCGAATTATCGAGTTCCGTCCGCTACTGGTGCCTCTCGCATTGGACCTTGGGGTTCATGAAGGCTAGGACACACGGGAATGGTAATCGAAGTTTGTAAGTAGGGCACTCGTTGGTTGAAAACGACAAAGGCTTGCCATTGAATCGTATGCTCTAACGTCAGACAAAAAAGGACGGCGAGTGCCTTTTGTACCCCTGGTGACCGCCGCCGTCGTCTCCGCTTCGATGGAAAAAAATAATCGAATTGACATATATATATATACACGATAATGACAACAACAATAAATCACCAGTTAACTGCTACCCGCCGCGCGCTAGCAGACAGGGTCTGCGCTGCAGCGGTAAGAAACCGCCCCTCTTCGAGGTCTTTTTCTGAGTACCTTCTTCTCACTTTCGCTATTGCTCTGCCCGGCTTTGCCTAGCTTAGCCGCTTGCCGCCAGCCCTCATTTCACGGTTTCGCTGGTACAGAGTCGACTACTGGTTGAGTCCTTGTGCGAATAGGATCACTGGCTGGTTTGCAAGAGCACCAGCTTTGTGTGTACTGAAGAGAATAGTGCGCGACCCGTTCTATTTCCTGCATCCGAATTTAAAGCTTCGAAAAAAATAACGCAACGCTGAAGGCGGAAGGTCGCGAAGTTTATTCTTCGTAGGGGGCGCGGCGATGCCGCTACGTCAAGTTCGTGCCATCGATTTGTCAGCTTGCGCGAGTCCAACCGGGGCTAACTTTAGTTAGCAAAATGGCCAGTTTTTGGAGCGGTGGATGCCCCGTACTTCCTTGTTTGAATGACTCACGGAACCGCCAGCAACCGCTTGGTGGTGTTGCCGCTGTTTTTGCTTGAGGCCGGGCTGGTGTACCTGCTTTCTGTTTTTGTTGCTTTGCTGCCGTCCATCTTGCTGTCCTTGTTAGAAAAGTGCTAAAGACTAGCCTCACGACAAAAACGGCGATATGGCACAACAGAGAAACAAAGTCGAGAGGCAAAACGTAACGTACGATAGCAAATAGAAGCACAACGAGGCTAGCGTTTGCTCGCACCCTTGCTAATGACTGCCCCTGGACAACATCACTACGTCCGCGATTGTTTTTCGTCTCGTCACCATGGTTACGTCTCAATGAAAAAAAACTTCTACGCACTGATATTCAAGGGGGGGGGGGGGCAAAGGCTTTTTCCCCTTCGATTCCATAGAAGAGAGGGCGTCGTAAGAGAGCAACTGGTTCAGAAAAAGTGGAGGTTGTTGGAGACTCAGGATGTTGCGAAGTTATCCACGTGGACTAAGATGCCAGTGGTGACGGTCCTGTTGCCACGTTTGCCTTCCGCCGAAGCAGAGACGGGATTAATAGTCGGATCTCGAAAACGCCTATTGCTAGTAATGTCAGGCCAGGCGATCCTATCCAATGGCGCCTTTCCCCTGCTGTTAGCTGATAAGTGCAGCTGAAATGCGGTACTGGTAGCCTGCAGGAATGCAGCCGCAGATAAGGAAAGCGACAGATTATATGTAGAGCTTACCGGGACCTTCTAGGGAGAGCCAATACATGTGACCTATCAACATTTGTTCAACCTGCATTGCAGTCTTTCGGTGAATAAACATGAAAGAGTAATGTAAACATGAGCCAGTGCAGCTTAACTTGGATCTCATAGCTGGTTACTTCAAAGGCCACTGGAAGGCACAGAGTCACGTTGTTAGCAAGTGACGGCGGAGCCTGCAACACTGGTAGACCATTTCAAGCAAACAAAGGAAACTATTCTGGCGATGTATATCTTACAAAAGCTGCAGCAATACGTGCGACCGTTGCAGATGGAAATTCTGCTGAATACTATATAGCCAGCATAGCTTTGCTATGCTTTGGTCGATTTCGAGATTGCTTTGGTCGTTGTCTTCTGTGCCCTGATGCCCAGGCACATTAGGCCGGATTCGGTCTGCCTGTGTTATTATGGAGCTTGTCACAATTCCAGCTGATAACGACCTTTTCCAGGGCGTCTTTACCTCTCGCGGCCGATTCGGCCAGCGGTCCTTCGAGAATATGCAAAGCCTACCACGTACACTTCTATTATCACTGTACATGCTACTGTTAGTTTTCCATTGATAGCTATCATACTTCTTTTCCTCGTACGGCACCACGCCGGCATGTACTACATACTTGGCCTTTTCATCTCAATTCATCCCCACCCTCAAAGAAGTAGACAAATGTTTTTCCAAGGAAAAAACGGGAAATTATAATAAGCCCCCGTATCCAACTCACAAAATAGTATTAATAGATGGCATAGGAGGCAAGGACTAATCGTTTAACTGACGCTCTAGTTAGATCTGGGTTATTACTTGTTTTAGCCGCATGGGTAGCTATACATATGCGGAATAAACTACTAGCCATTCGAAACTTTTTGTTCATTTATGAGTGTTGTTTGATAGGAACAAACAGGTTTGCCACTTCGTATCATTCCAATAGAGAAATGCCATTTAGATTAGATAGCCTCATTTGATGTTATATATCAATGTTATCTTATGTAGAAAATAACCTACAAAAATGAATAGCACCTTTGGCTATTGCATCTTCTACCATCGCTGATAGAGTGTACAAGCGTAGTAAACAGTGCAGCCATACAAGATCACCTATCTACCAACCTGCCGTTTACGGCATCAACGATCAACTTCACCGTGACAATTATACGTTTACGCTATGACTTATGTACCTCGACTGTTACAGAGAGTTACCGTAAATCGTATTAGTAATCATCAGATTAGCTATTCTTACGCTACACACTATCAATACCATTTTCGTTTTTCTCCAATCCAACTTAAGTAACCTATATTAGTCCTTTCGATATGTATCACTCCGACTGTTGATCCTTCTTCTGTCTAAGGCGTTTTCTCATTTGCAGCCGCTTTTGTCACCAGAATCGAGGCTGAAAGGCAAAACCGAGAAGCAAAACGAGTCCAGAATGCGAGCATCTACCTTTGACATTCTCGGACGTGGTTATTGGAAACGAATAATAGCTGCAATAGCTATTCGAACCAACATAAGCCCACCTAGACCCTCAAGACGCGGAACTCTTTGTGCAATTAGTCTAGTTTTAACACTCTTTTGGTTAGATATAACACTACTGAAAGGAAGTCAGAAGTATAGAAAGAACCTCCAATACGTTATTCCTGCGCCATTACTGACTGAAATAAAGATTGCATTTCGCCCAACAAATACAAGACTATGCCACTGTGCTGAAATTAGGCTATTATAAGGATTGCATCTGTAACCACATAAATCTGTTATAACCTACTCTTCCCGAATTCACTCTCATACACCGAACAATCCTCCAACGCCACCACTGACCCAAAGTTTAGCAACTGATGCAGGAGTTATAGGGAACGCTGGGTCACCTTCCCCAAGCCTCTCAGATGAGGGGCTCGCACGCATACGATTAATCGAGGCTCGGAGCCGTTGCGAAGGTCATAGAAACTGTGATTCAAGACGGTAACTCGTGAGAAGGTGTTCCTATCTTCGCCTGCATCCCTCTTGCCGGTGCTCCAGTAACAACAGAGTTCGTATCTGTTTGAGTGTGCGTGTCTGCGTTTATGTGTGAAAAGCCTTTCTAATGCAGTGGTCTCTTTTCCGCTGTTATATAATGCAACGCCCCAATCCGTTGGCACTCGCGAAAGCCGGCTGACGAGCACGGGTGCAAGGTGGTCAATCTGCGACACCAACGTCATTCTATTCCGAGGCCAACCCGCTTCGAAGTGGATTCCCTCACCTAACAACGCCCGTTAGAACAGCTCTGATCCGACAAAGCCGAGCCTAGCGAAGGGCATGGTAAAGTTACCGGGTGGTAACCAACCTTGTAGACCAAGTAGTGACCCCGCTTGCTTTGGGACCGCGGATTCTTCAAGCTTGGTGTGCTGTTAGTCGCTAACGCTCGGCCTTACTGTCACCTTTCTTTTTCATTGGACCAGGCCCCGTGTATCTGCTCACAGCCAGCGTACTCAGTAAGCGAATCTGTGAATGTGGCTGTCCTACTCTGTCTGGACATTTAACAAATGCAGAAAATCATGCTTATGGTAATGACGTCACTTGATTTTACCAGGTCTGTTACTATCTGACATTCTTATTTCAGAGATTAATTTTTGTTTGACAACGCTGGTCGACAATTTCAGACAACTAAGTTGAAAATATAACTTGCAAGCAAGGTTGCGCACATCTCTCAACTACGTGACTTCCCAGGTCCCGGTGACTTCTAATCATCGAACGTCATGCGTTTAGTCCGTTCGATATCAATTCTAACAGATGAAACATCATAAGTGTTTGAGACTAATCATCCCATTAGGACAATGAACGTGGACTCGACCGACCGGTAGATTGTACCAACGTAAGACGCATACCTTTACTCTTAGATTAAAACCGCTCGTTGTTTTTCTATAACTTTTCAATGGTGCACGCTTAATTCGAGGAGATAAACTACCTTATCAAACTTTCGAATTAATGTGTTTCCTTTTTTACCTCTCATCGTTCGCTACCTTGGAACACACCTAATTAAGATAATCTTAGTGTCTCTCTTGGACTTGGTGATGATATCCAGCTGAAGCGTCTTGTGATCTGAAGGAACGAGCCGACTGAACTTTCAGGTTTTCTGTTATTTCATCATCTGTATGTCTTCTATCTGTTATTTTTTTTCTCTATTTTGTTATTGTCTTCTGTCTTAACTTATTTTGTTTTGCATGTCCGTGTTTTCGGATTCGTCGTACACAAAAATCGACACCCAAAATGAAACGAAGCCTCGTTCTGCTTTTTTTTTCTTTGCAAAGCAACGCCCATTGCCAGAGGTACGCTGTTTGCGCTTTATTCTTTTCTCTCATGAGGGCGTGTGGCCTGCGTAGCACCTCTAACCTCGTCGTAGCGGATCACGGAGCAACAGTGATCGATCGGTGCATCAGCAATTCACCGGTGAAGGGCAGCGTTGTCGATTGCGTGGGCTCGGCTGTACACTCATCACAGCTGCAAACGCGTTTGGACGATGTTGCCACTATTTGTATATGCTGCTACTGTTAGTGCAGTTTTTTTTTATCGCTAGAGAATGTGTGCTAAAGTACCTAGTAAGCAAACGAACGAGCAAACTTGCCTGCCGCTGGAGACCTGACCAGTAGATAGCTCTCTAATATGCATCTGGTGGCAGGTCGGAGCCAATAGCAGAAGAAAAAGCAACCGCAAGTCCGAACGTATAGCCACTGACTCCTGCATATGCTTACGACCACCTGCTAGCCGAGGCAGAGAAATCTGCCTAGCACTGCACGTAGATAAATTTTGTCTGAGCGAGTGTGCCTGTCGATCAGGCAGATGCCCCGATCGACTCCCATCTAGAAGAGTGGTCACGCTTTCAGCCTATCTTCGCTCTCACGTCTTGCTCCCGTAACGGGGTACAACACAAGGCCTAAGCTGTTGTTACTACAAGGATCAAAAGAAAAACGGATCTGACAGCGAATGTAACTACTGACAAACGGATGAGCAACTCTTTCTTTGTTTCGCCTTTGCTATAATCCTTAGGCGCGCACGGTGGCGTGAGCATGTGGCTGCACCAACGTCGACACATGATTGTATGGCGTCATGCCACAAGAATAGACAGATATCGACTGAGATGGAAAAAGGTTTAGGGCAAGGCTAATCAGAACTAGAAGCGGATCACGCTAAGCGTTCAGTACGGTCCGTTTCTAGCAAAGGTTTCTATAAAGTCCACAGGGAAAACAGTATAAATAGTTTCTTTTTTTCTTTGAGCATGCGCTAAGTGTAGATGTGTGTAGCAAGAACCGAGAAAATGACTGGCATGAGTTTCAAGAAAAGTAAAGTTTAGTAGATACAGATTAATAAAGACTGGTTGCCTTATCCTTATTGATCAGTATTATCAGCTAACAACGTCGGACAATTCAAGCTAAGTTGGCTCTCAGGCTCGTTAGCTTATGTATGGCCTTATCTACTGCGTAAACTGATGTAGGATATTAAACATCGCTCGTTCCAGTAGAAGCTCCGAGTGTTTAATTGCTTTCTCTGTGTATGTCTATGGTTCTCCTTATATGTGCTTCGTATCTAATGCTATGAACCCATTAAGTATGACCGCTGTGAACGAATCTGGTGTTCCACTCCACATAACTTCATACTTTATTTAATATAATCAACTCACGTACACTTCCATTGGAATAAAGCATCTTGCGATTTAACTTGGTAGCGATCTCTGGCAGCGTTGTTCAGCTCAAACGAAAGACGCCGCCATCGACCGTTGCCAGTTCCTCTGCCTGTCTGTATTCGTGGACGCAAGTGGTAGCGGTACTAGTATCGGTGTAAAAAGCAGACCACCACCGTTGTATTCTTGGCTACTGCCTCTTCTCTTATAGAAAGTAAGCCGTCCTCAAACATGCATTGCTCTGGCGGTTCCATGAGGGTCGGAAAAATGTCCGGCAGAGATTCGTGAGCCCTCATCGACAACTTATGTGTTTTGACCACCCCTTGGTTGCTCCAGAAGGAAAAGTATGAAAGGGCGAAACGGAGCAACTAGGACTTGACGGGAAACATGGGTTGCCGCTAGAGGATTTTTGGGTTGGTCAATCCCATTAACGGAACAACGGGGGGAAGGGGAAACAAAGGGAAATAGGCCGATACCCCGAATGGCTTTGCGCAGGGAGTTCAATCGAAAAGCCAGCTGCCCCAGAATTCCCACTTTTAGCACTTACGAAGATCATGGCAACACAGGTCTCATGCGGGACGATGTGTTATCTAGCCTTTCATCGTCTTTTTGAGAGTTCTTTCCGTTGCCCGTTTGAATAATCGAATGAGAAAGGAGGACGGTAGAGGAAGGTATTATTTTGACAATAGCGGTCATCGGCCCCACCACACAATGGAACGCAATGCTCTCCCGATACTGCAGCGCTCGCCGATTGAGCGCTGCTGTATCAGGAGATGCACCGATGCGATGTATATCACTGCTGGGGGCATTCACTGGAAGACAGGAGTGTACGTAAGAGTGTGCGATGATCCCTTATCTCTATCGGCATAGGCGTGGTTCTTATAGTGGTATGTGGCTAGCTGGGCCAAGGCGCAGGAAGCAAACAAGGACTCAGAGCCGTAAACGCTGTACAGCGTTTGGTAGCGCGTACGATAGATGAAAGGGAATGCAGACGAGGGCGGATCCAGGCAAGCGCATACTTATCACGCGTAAATAATAACACAATATAGATTACAAAGACCCTGTGACACAGAGCGTGCTCGCCCGCAATGAGAAAAGGAACGAAAATGATGTTCGTCGGCGTCGAACGGGAACCGGTTAGAAGACAGCAATCGTCTAAAGGACGCCACTTTATTGTTGCGATCAGGGGTTGTGCAGAGCCAGAAAAGGAGTTTTGTGGTCCTCTTTGGGCTAGTGGCTCTAGGGGGCCGTCTTGCAACCCGCCCTATTGGTGGTGCACCGTCGCGTAAAGTTTG
The DNA here is from genome assembly GCF_002532875.2 of Varroa jacobsoni. Lineage (NCBI taxonomy): Eukaryota > Metazoa > Arthropoda > Arachnida > Mesostigmata > Varroidae > Varroa > Varroa jacobsoni. The sequence goes on from NW_019214095.1 coordinate 234,633, forward strand.
CCGCTAGCATAACTGCGACTAAGGCTGCCAAAGTTGGCGTAGTTTGTCGCCACAAGATTTCTTTCCACCACGGTTTCATATGAAGTAGCAGTAACTCCTCGAAGGGGAAGGCTTGCGTGAGGCAATGGCTAGATGTACGTGATGGACCTTCCTGGACTGGCATTCTCTGCGTTTTCTCATTTTTGTTTCACGGCTACTTTTTCTTACGCATCCGCCATCCATCGATCGAATTTTTCATCTCCACAGGTCTGTGTATCTACTGGGCAAATCCAACGGTAGTATTCTTCTTTCGATCAGCTTGTTACTAGCCGTCACGTTCAAAGAGCATTTTGCAACTAGAAACTGACGTACGTTAAGAAACGGCGGAAGCATGCTTTGCCTGTTGACGCTTACGCTCGTTCGGATAAATAGATCCCATAGCCGATGTCTTTTCATTGACCAAACCACTCCTTTCCTTAATGCAGAACCGAGAAAAATGTAATCTGGCTTTAAATGCGAAATTGCCTTGGATGTTAATTTTGTTCAGTTAAAGGCGAGGAACACCGGATGAAGAACAACTAGCATCCAGTTATCTATGGACGGAGATAAGCTTGAGAGAATTAGAGACGGAGATAAAGGGACAAATTGGGTAAGAGCAACTATCACAAAGTACGTTTCAACAATAAGGATGTAATAGTGAAAACCAGAGAGGAAAAAAGCAGTCGAAGAAAAGGAGAACGAAGTGAATGGCCAATAGTAGTTCTACATATACAACGAAGAACGGCGGCCGACCATCGAATGCCATAGGACCCATCTGCACCGATTGCGTTTCTGCTACCAACGAATATAGTTAGAATAAAGACAGACAGCACGAGGTTTCATTATACGAAAAAAGGCAAAAGTTTACTAAACCAGCAAGGGTACCTGTAGCAGTAGCTGGAGAAAAAAAAAAGTAGAAAAGCAATACCATATGTAGTCGTCACTATAGTTCCAAGCCGGAATATCGTCCATTGTGTAGTGGTGATGCAAATCTATCTTAGACAAGCCTTTGCGTTAGTGCATTAGCATTTGCATTGGGGATCGTATCTCGTTGTTGGGGGGTCTTGGCTTTACTGTTCTTTCCCATTTTACTGTTCAATGAAGTTCTGTCTGCTGATCGTTGCAGACATAATCTCACCCTGTGCTATACAGGAACAAGTAAAAAAAATATTAGCAGAAGGTAATGCACACAAATGAAGTCAATACAGGCGAATCAATCGCGGAATTTATCTTTTCGCTCGTCACAGAGGCACTATGTAGGCTAAACCCCTAGCCCTTTTCAATTCTTGGCAAGCTGATGACATTTTTTCAAGTGATGCAGTTACTCAAGCTAGCACCCCTTAAAACCTGTTGTGGCTTTTTGGGGTACGAGTAAGCAACTTTCGAGTAAGCAACGCCGCCGCAGGAGAGTCTTCTTTTCCAATCGGGAGCACGGCCACCCTACAGACCGCCAACTGCGACCTAACAGCGCTTACTTGGAACTTATTGCCTCGCACATAGATAAGGTGGGCTAATATGATGAGCTGATCGGCCGAAACGTTGGTCCAAGCGTCGACTACAACATCCCTGCCTAGTCGGTTTCCACAATAAATTTTCCTTGGTCTGAAAATTCCCTTATCCGCGAGTCTAAGACATAAGGATAATTATATGTCCTGGGAAGGGACAGGAAAATAAACCTCACCCCGTCGCGTTCAGCCAGACGTTGAGTCGAGACGGAGCTGATTTGCGCATAGTGCGGCTATGGTCCCAACAGCTCATCAAGGAATGAAAATGGCATGATGATGATCCGAAACAACAGGATTAGTGGATGACCTCGGTCGACGATCACAGTGAACCTCGTCCTATCGTCAGTAATGTCTGTCCCTTTATCCGAAAGTCATTCACATTACAATCATACTTCCATGAGCAGTGTACGTAGCTAATTCTCAATAAAACTTTCTTAAATTCTTAATAAAGGGATAACTCGGCTCACCTACGAGCAGAAACACAAACGAACAAACACAAAGACAATACCAACAACGACAAAAGCAATTGCTCCACATTCATCAAGAGGGCAAGCCGTGGCACTTGCTTCTGAGCATTCGCACAATAGCACCAAAAGAACCACCGATGACAAAAAACAGTTTTATGCAAGATTTACTTTGTTAATTGCTTACTTGTCTTCCCGCCTACGATTGGTCTGCTCCCCATGTCCTACTGTGCACAATTTCAACCCTTTCCTCATCCCACTTTCCTATTTTCACGGTCTTTCGTTTAGGGGTGTTGTTACTTCTTATTGTCTTCCGGCACTAGCGCCGGGGTCTGTCCGTGAGCGCAAACGATATGTAAAGGTTTTCACTTTTTTTACGTACTCTTTGTCTAATGATACTCGTGTTGCTGTTGTGGTACTTCGATGGCGGCCCCGAGCAGCTTCTACGAGCGACAATAAAGGCAAGCAAAAATGGCCTCACTTCATTCTTCTCTCGAAGCATATGATGATCTGCTGGACTGATGTACTACTGCCGTTCAAAGAAGGCAAGGCTTAACTAAAGGGAAGTGCAAGAGCATTTTTCTAACTATATTTGTTGGAGACGGAGGTGGCATAGGAAGCTGACAAGGAGCAAGGGAATGCCGGCAGCAGTAAGCGCCAAGTAAAGCAGTTGCACAGAGCCAGGCGACAAACTCGTAATAAGTACGCTTTCCGTTGACAAAGCGAACTCTGGCGTGCGTTCAAATGCATATAATAAAGACGGCTACCCGCTTGATGAGCGGGTGGTTCGTGTGCGAAAAAGCCCGCAAGCCTGCTACTCGGGACGAAAGGGGGAAATAAACTCGACAACAATATGGGGCGGTTGTAAGAGTCTGCTGCTCCCATAACTAAGAATAAGAGCAGTGTATCGTTCTCCCGAAGATGTCAGTCTGTGACAGGCGGCCTATGGCCCGTAAAGATGGTATCAATAGAAGTGGCGCTTTAAGGCTGCCTTTTTTGCCGCCAACACAGCGTCGCATGGATGCAGATAAGTCCGCAAACAGGCACAGCTTGCGCAATTCATAACAGTAGGAGTCGAGTGATCACTATGAGACAGTTTCCATTGTGGCATAAACACAAATAAACAATGAAGACAGCGTTTCGGCATCGAAATTAATTTTGTTAATTATTTTTACGATCTAGATGGGTAATGTACTTATGCAGTCGGTCGGTTGTGTGATGCTTATAAAACTGCTCAAAGCCTGGCGTCAAAAATATGAACTGCATCGACCGTGATAAAGTTCAAAATTAATCGATGCTTGGGGGTATTCGGCCCATGCTAACGCTTAGTGAGCCGATCTATTCAAATCTACAGCAGCTTCCCCCCGTGTATTGCTTGTTTCCCGTAAATACAAGTAGAAACTAACCCAAGGATCTTCAATATCTTAGGAGCGTTCAGAGCTATCTATCTGGCATCATTGTACGCTAAGTATGGAGAGATCATGCGAATTCACGCAAGAATTCATTCATCTATGACAGAACCACGGTGAAAGCCGAGTCAGAGGCAACGACCTCAAAAAGGAAAATAGGACCGCGTTCTTAAGCCGCTCTGCCTTGGGGAAAATTACTTTGGGATGGAATGCTAGCTCTTATTTTCCTCTTCTCGATCTTTACTAATATTCAGCAAGGTGTGTTCCTTCACTGATGGATCATGCCCGGCACCGTCATCGTTGTTGCAGTTACTGTCAATTTTATCCATATATATATATAACTCATTATTGCTATTGTCTGGTCTATCTTGATATTCCGAAATCATTTAAATGACCTTCAAAAACATGCCGACTCAATGCGTAACAAGTGGCGTTCAGTGTTTCTGGAGCTTTTGGCGTTACCTGTCGGAGCGCCGTTTTTTCTGCCATCTGTTTTGTTAGCAGCTAATTTGTTTATGGTGGCTGCACGAGAAAGAAAAGTCGATGATATTTTGACGAAGCTATAGCTTTTCACTTTCGAAAACTAGCCCTTGTCGTTTTAACCCAATCGTCTCTGGTATACAAATGCACAAAAAAAGTAACAACACAGACAGCTTAACGTCAAAATCTGCTATGATGTATGCACATCTATCGGGCTTAGTATCAAATAATTGTACAGGTACAAATACAAATATAGCATTTGTTTCTGACAATATCTGACCACCATTGGGCCAATAAATGCTACCGACGAAGTTTTTCGGATATTAAATATGTAAGCGCTACATTAATAAAGGAAAGATGGCCATCATGTGAAAACTGTTTGATGAAACGAAGATGCAATAAGCTCTAATTGAAGTTGATCGGGACAATTTGGCTACAACCTGGCAGGAGCAACAAGCATGCTACCTGCCGTGCGACTGTCTGAAGTCCATCTGCTGCAGTGTAAGAAAACGTTCCCTAAACGATATCGACGTATGCCTCTGAGGATGTAAAGCTATTAAAAATGTACAACCGTAATCTAACTAATACCATCGCAAAGCATAGGAAGCTGTGCGTAATTTTAGATGTAACTACTGAGAAATGGCTCCCCTTCAAATCTTCGACGGAAGTGCATTTTAGTCAATCGTCGTGAGGATAAATGATGATGATTCACGTACGCATAGTCAGATGTCTACCCCCAAAATGATGGCGGTATAGGCGACCATATTTGTTTTTTTTGCATTGCACTTGTTTACAAGCAACCGCAATGAACTCGACACAAACGTTCCAAATTATTCATTATAATGCCGGTGTGGTAAACGATAGTAGGACTGGCGAGCCTGCGAGGACCGCGCACGCTACACCATCAGATTCACGATGATAAAATCATTGATCGATTGGTGGCCTACATCCGATCAACATGACAGGCCGCACAAAATATGCAAATGCAATTAGATCGGTTATCGCCCTGACTCAACATGGTCTGCCACGTTTTTCAATTTAATAGTTTACTATTTAAATCAGGTCAACTAACGTAAAGTCCAATCGAGTCCTACATTTAATAACTTAATTTTTTTTTTATATGCAAGGGCATGTCGACATGATTTGGCATTAATCAAAATGTCTTTCCTGTCAGACCTTTGGCGTTTCAGTGTATGTGGCATCTGTATCCTGCTCAGACAGAACAATATGAAGATGCGTGTTTTCGATTGCCCACCCACGTAATTAGTTCCCTAAATTTTGTTTAACAGTGCCCCCAGCTATTAGCCTCTTAGAGAAAAAAAAACAAAAGAAATTAAACATTAAATTTTTTATTATTGAGAGGCTTTTAAATAGCGACATAAATTTATGACATAGAGCATGTTGACGATGATCTATAAAACGGTCTGGTACTTAGACGAGTTCTGTACATGGCAGTCGCAGAAGTTCCAATTAGTATTTTTATTACAATGTAACTTTTTCGTCAATGTGTGTCACAACAGTTATTTGATTACAGTAAAACTCATTAGCAAACAAATCGTCACTAATTAAAAGCTTAAGGACTAATGGCGTCCTTAACGACGATTAAAACGTTTCCGAAGAGACAAGAAATTAGGAATTCCACCACTACGACCCAACACTAGACTTTTTTTGCCATGCCCATAAAAGTAGCACTTCAGGAGACTTTGTTAAAATAGAGGGCCGCAATAAACAATTTCGAGCTAACTTATTATCGGAATTATCTACATGTCGCAATACATAAATGAGATATTTCAGCAATTTGGTTCTAATCCGGATGAGACTGATTTAGTTTAGTTAGTACGGCCTATAATGTGTCACGTGAAAAAAAAACAACAGTACCTATTGCGATTACTTAGTCCTGAACAAATCCGGCTGGCCATTTGAGTTAACCATAGTTCTTGAATAATGAGAGTTCAGGTTTAAAGGAACGTTGTCGTTTTCTGAGGGAGTCGAACTTAATGAACTCAAAGATATCCTGCACGTGCAAATCTACAAACGTGCGTTATTTTAAATGTAAGCCGTTTTGTGTTTCACCCGTACATAATTATAAACGGTATGAGGTTGAGATGTTCCTAGTTTTACGCCACGAGGGTCGTACTTTAATTCTAGAGCCGTACTGTCGCTCAGTTGCAACCCTGATAATGTACAACATGACAGTTATAACGTAGGTGGTCTTGTCTTATATAATATATAAGAAGCGAAAGGTCGAACTCTAGCAATTCCTCCGCGGCTGCAGTAAAGTGGCCGCTGTGCTTGAGAGATTGTTAGGAGGATCAGTATAAAATCGATTTGCTAACAAAAGTAAACATCCTAAGGTTTAGTAGCGAGCTTGGTTTCTGCCGTACTCAGAAACCTGATAATTTCGTGGAAGTTCTCGTGATAATTATGAGTAACTTAGTTTCGTACGGTAAAGTGATCATTACTTTAATGAACAACACAATCCTTTTGAATAGACATGTGCCTTTTTTTTTTTCGACTGTTATGGTTCATCTCTAGTTTTGCAACATACATAATATCGCCTGGAGACAGCAATGCAATTATACCCTGAGGTCCGTTCGCTCAGAGAAATTATTAACGATAATAATGCCAATGAGTACATAGCAAGCTTCCGAAAGTAACGTTTAGACGAATGGGAAATTTCAACACTATCAAACAAAAGAAGATCAGCAAACAGAAGCAAGCGCCATTAGCGTAACGATCGCATCCCATCAGTACAGTATCCTATGAGAATCAATATTTCGATACGCTCTGTTAACGCTGTGAAGCAATACGCGTAGAGCTACTACCACTTGAAATATTGCGAACGAAATTCTAAGGAACCGTTGAAGTTCCTTCACGTTAATGAAGAGATAGAAGTGTTTCTGTGAAAAGTTGTAACCTTACTGGCTGTTTATGTGCACCACCACTACCCCACCGTCATAGCTCTTGTTCTAAGAATCTTGGCGTGTCTATGTCTCTAAGCCGCTGTTATTACGTGTCAGTATTTCGCAGTAGAGAACAGATCATCAATTATGTTATTCTGCAACATCGTTTGCAGAGTCAGTATGATCGTATTTTTTTTTTTTCTACAATCTGCCTTAGTCGATCAAGCGTTTGGCGGTATATGCTGAATGTGGGTTGGTTTTGCTACGGGTTCCCTAAGGCAACTCCAAGGTATGTATAGTTTAAAAATACGAAACAAAATGATAAACGTAAATAGTTCAGATGAACACATTGTCGTGGACATTATGGGGAAGTTGAGCAATGGGCTGTGCATTTAGTACGGCGTATTCCATGAAAAACACTATCAAGTTCCGTTCGGCAAAACTTCTCTGGTATCTCATTGTCACCTTCAAGGGCGTCAACGACACGTGTCTACTATTGCAGGATAAAATTGTTAAGTCATCACGATCTCAACTGCCTGACCGATATTCTCTGTTTCGTCATTATAGAAGGAAACAGGTCCAGCGTTAAACTGCGAGAATTTGAAAAAAAAAAACGTCATTACTAGTAATAGCTACACGAAAGCAACACCCATAGCAAAAAGCTCAGCTAGCTTGATATCTAATTTTGGCTCGTTTGAACAATTCGGAGCTTTTAACTACTCTTTGGAAAATGTCACAAAAGGCGCCCCGTAATCCTTCTAATTCCACAAATGTTGATACACTATTGTCTACCGTTTGTCACAGTAAGAATTATTTCGATCGGATTTGTCTATAACATCTTTATGTAAGAAGGTACTTAAGTCTCAAGCCATCAGTTGTTAAAGCCTTTATAAACTATGTTTTGCTGAAGGTGACTTGAGATCGGTGTTGAAGACAATTTGCCATGCTATGCGGAAGCTTTTATTCGAAGGTGCCTTTTTAATAACGTGATTTCTCGCCATATTTAAATGACTTGGCCGACAAGCGATCGGTTAAAAAGGTGCTAACCTGTGTAGCACTACGCGTTCGTGGTACCTAACCGCCATAGGCGTTCGCACGGTAGCAAATCGAGTGAATTTTGAGGTCTGAAAACGACTTCATCTGTCCGGGTCATTTCGAAACCTCTATGCTATATGTCGATATCCCGACGTAGACGTAGAATCTACCATTTCTGTACACTCAAACAGTCGATGACAGGTGTACGCCAGGCGGCGATGCAGCATAAACTGTTCGGATACTTCTATGTTTTTCTCTAACTAGATCAAGAATAGATCCCCGAAATGGTGCTAGACGAATAAATAAACAGATAGACATACTTCATCGTCTCCTTCTCCCCCTGCTATGGGGACCGCCGAGATGCCTGCATATCATTTACGCCACCCAAAGTAGCGATTGCGAGAAGATCTACTTGCCTTCTCGCCGTTGTTGTAGCTGTAAAATGCAAAGACGAGCCGAAAAACAACGCTTGCGAGAGCCGAACGGTGGAGTAACCTCAACGCGTGACAGCTTGCAAGATAACAGAGGACTTTGAACGAAATAGCCAACGATAGCATTGCTAGCTACGACAACAGCAGCGAGCGACTCACCGAAAAATACAGGAGTACATTCTGGAAAAATATCGACAGTTTGGGTCTGTACTTACCGTACACCGCTTAATCATCCAAAATCTCAGCTGTAGACTTCAAAGTGAAATCCGCCGCCGAATTTGATGTATATGCTGAAATACAGGCCTTCAAAGCAGTTTTTGAACTCGATACATAGGAAAAGGTCTTAGCTCCGATCTCGTCTTGTCTTGGATATTCTCGATCGTCTTATATCTTACTTCTTTCAGGTGTTTCTTCGGCTAGCTTCCGCGAACTTCAGCTGGAGAAAAAGTCTCAGAAGGCTAGATCGGGTAAATACAAGGATTGCAACCTCATAAGCACCGAGTTTTTGCAGAACACGGGATACAAGAACCGATATATGAGCCGGCGCAAAATCGCCGTGAGGAATCACGTCATTTGTTCCCCCAGAGCTTACACCTATTTTGATGACTGACAGTATGCACTGTTCTTGAAACTTTGAACAGTAAAGTTACTCGGCGTAAACTCAATATCCAACTTCCCAATAGCCGAACAAAATTGGTAAGAAGAAACTTGTTCCTTGGCTTGTATCTTGACGCTTCGTTTAGCCTGAGCTCGTTTTGGAAGTGATCCTCGGATGGCTATGCTTTTGCCATAACGTTATACTTACGTTATATTATACGACTATCTTTCGTCACTTGTAATGACGCGTTGAAACAAATCCTGTTCTCCTTTGATCGTGTTGAGATTCTCCTTAGACAGATTTGGTGCGGTCTAAACTTGTCGAAAGTTGGGTTTTTTTGCGCAATACTTCCTACAGATTTTTTCCCCCTATAAATAATCCTTCAAAGTAGTTCAATATCACTTCTGTAAGACGTGTAACTGTTCTGTGAGCTCCCTAAGGAACATTGAGCAATTCTCCGGCACAAGCTGTTCTGCCATTTCCATGTTTTTGTCCGTCATTGCTTTGACAAGTTGCCTAGAAAAAGGTCATATTCAAGGCTCTTTCATCTCACAGTCACCTACCTCTAGGTTTGTGAATAGCAAATGGGCTGATAGATGTGGCGCCACGAGCCCGGCCACGAATCGGCCTTCAACCAAGGAAAGCTGGCCGTTTTGTCGGTACTTTTTTGATACACTGTAACACAGCAGGATAGAAAAAGGACCAAAAAGAGGTTCAGTACAGCCTCGTTGTACTTATTTTCCTCAGCAATGGAAGAGATGATAGGATAGTGAAAATAAGTGTGTTATCACTGGTCTTCACCATTCGTGCACCATATATATATATATATATATATATATATATATATGAATACGGTAAATCACAACGAGCCATAATTATGCTATTTTGGAAATGACATCTATGAACTTGTGTTCTGCTGAGGTGCTTGCTGTTCTATGTAGAAAAGCAAAGCCGAAGATTCGTGTAATATATTTTCGTTATTGCTCCGCACTTCGATACAGATAATACGACGTACTCGAAACAGTATGTGAAGCTATGTTTATCTCGTTTGTTTTCTTCCTTTGTTTATCTTTGGCATGTTTTATGAAAATTCAATGGAGTAAGTTTATCGCTGGGAGATTTCCAGGTTTTTCAACATCCGCGGTGGTGAAACACGCTCATACGCTTGTACCCAATAACAAGCGTGGTTTGGTCTATGGTTATGTAAGCTAGATTAATCAATTTCAGGCGTCTTTGTCACTAATCGGATTTAGCTATGATGGATTTAGCCAAGTATTGCGTTAATGTCTTCGATAGATCACGCCCTGTTGAATACTTATCCAACAATGGATATTCAACAATCTATAGCGTTTCATGGATCTGATAAGTTCCCTCACACCTTCGAGGTCTTATCGTCCAAAGTCACAATTGATTTCAATGTATGCTATATTTTTTGGCGTTCGTTCTTTTTAACACTAGAAGTTTTCGCATTCGCAAAAACAATCAAGGAAAAATTCAAAACAGGAAAAACAAGGAAAAATCATCTTCTCATATCCTCGAATAGATGGTTGTCGAGCCATATAGTTACGCATCTGAACTAACTGAAGACGCCAATAGCTAACGTATGGCCGTCATTGTGGATGTTCGATGCGAATTTTTTGCCATTGTTTCCCTTAGCTACAGGAGAACTTCTATGTACAGAAAAGTACCGTTTAGATTTTCAGTAAAAACAGGCGGCAAACTATCTACGTAAATAATTTTTGAAAGAAGACCTCATTTCCTTCGATGGTCATAAATGGCCGAAATTTTACAGCATTATTTGTATTCATAGCTTATTAAAACGCCTCGTATACTTTCACAGACCGATACCTGGGCGCAGCGCTCATTCTGTAAGCATTAATGGAAAACGATCGCTGACGTTTGTTGTTTCTTTCAGCTCTCGTTCCAGCCTTGGCTATAACAAACAATCTTTCTACTTATTCCATACAGGTAAACTTCATTGCATAAGTAATCTTAAAACGATTTAGAATTGGTATAATATTAACTAGATCTTTGTTACGTTGGCATTTTTATGCTACTCTTCTGCTACATGTTTTCAAGACTTTGTCTAGAAACTCTTATTTTTGTCTAGGTGATTGGTTCTACATGTTTATGACCTGGTTTTACGTACAAATTAGGATCTCCTAATATAAAGTTCGTAGAATCCAGTCGAAGCGCCGTGTCGCAAGGAGCAGAGCGTTCGCTGCATTACCACAATATTTTATATAAAGAAGTAGACGTGATCTTTAATTACATCTTGAGACTTGAGACACTTACGTCATTTACGCTATACCCTTATTTTGCATTCTAATACCCGAATTGCAAAACAGCGCGCCTCTCGACTGAGAGACTTAGGTCAAATCTTTCGCTCCACTCACAGACATTTACTAAAGCTTGCTGCATAATAGATTTCTCTTGCAAAATATTTACAGGTCTGTACATTTTTACCGGCAGCAAATGCGGCGGAGTATACACTAGGAGGCTTATATACAATATATACATCAAAGGGCCTAGAGTAGTATCTTAAGGACATCCAGGCGTTATAGTAGCATTCTCACATTGAGCATTTACATGAACTTTAAAAATTCTATTGCTGAAAGGGGCTTCAAACCAGGCTATTAGAAGGTCTCTTACTCTAAATCGCAAACGAAGGACCAGCAGCTTCGAGCATGTCGCGCGTTCGAGAACAGATTTTAAATCGAAGTGTGTAGCCTCGAAGCATTGAGTTTTGCTATTGAATAAAGTTCTTGGTCGAATTGAGTATCCGATCTCTGGGACCCTCTAGTAGTCTGTATGTGAACAGTGCGTCTGACATCAGTCTCTGAGCATTGGCGTTTTTGTATGTGACTTGAGTTATGCTACTTGTCAGGATTTGCAGAGAGGTTAATGATATCGATCGTTTATTAGTTTAAAGGGTCTGCCGCTAAGCTTTCTCTGTGGACGGACACATAACAACCGATTTAAAGGTTTCTAGTAGGTTTCCTTAATCGAGCGATTTCCGAAAAACCCTAACAACACGAACTTCTTCATTAGGGCAGGCGGCAGTCCGTCTAGCTTTTCGCTAGACATCTTCGACTATAGCTTCTTCAGCTGTTGCCAGATGTTTAATAGACATTGTGCATAACATTTTGAAGAGGTCTTCCTGGTGTGGTGAATGGAATCTTATCTTTTCGTTGGCAAATTTCACTGGTTGCCGGATACGCCTCTTTGACCTGCTTTTTCAAAATTTCGGGCATCCTTGCCTCGTATTTGAGATTAAAGCGGTTAAACGCAATACCGCATTGGGGTGTTCAAAGGGAATATTCCCTGTTGTCTAGCCACAAGCAAAAAGTATTGGCCCTAAAAGCTTCCAGCTTTTGGAAGGAATAAACACTCATACCTACAACTATAAGTAAAAGACTGTGTTCATTTGAAGAAAAATAGCATTTAAACTATACCACAACATGCTGAATGCCTTAGCCCTATAAAGAGATAACTGCTTAATTTATCGTTGACATAGCTTGTATGCTATAACGATACCTTAGATGCGAATTAATATATTTACCAATTACAAAATCTTAAATTCAGAGTTATTGATCAAATGATACTTTTAACTTTGACTCTAATATTCACGACGATAATCTCAGGCTATTGTAGGCAAAATAGCTAGTACATTCAGCCTCTTCGTCCTTAAGCATCGAAACTCCGCGCTTCTATTTCCTACATTATGGCACCTTATACGATACAATCATCGCACATCCAATTAACGAAACAAAGGGAAATGCTCCAATCATTGATAAGAAAAAAGTTCGGAGACTCATAGTGTATATTCATTATGGAAGCAAACATTAAACGCATAGACTGCAGGTAATCCGGCATAGACAAGGAGAGTTTACCCGATCATTTTGTGTAGCGCCCCTGACATATTGTTAGACTATCGATACCGGCCTTAATTTGACTACTGCCTTTTCGCCATCTTCAGTTGTTTCTGATACCTATGATTTCAATCGTTTTATTTGGCCGACAAATATTCACGACTTTAGAATATGTCACGATGCACAAATACCAACGCTAAAATCCATTATACCGTGCATAAATAGTCCTAAAGTGTAGTGCTTTCCGCATTTGAAACCTGCATCTGCACCATTACGCTAGAACTAATTCTAAAAACCTTTACCTATTGTTATTCTCATGAAACAATCATCAGATCAATGGATTCCACAATGGGTGATCGTTAGATCAATCATATGCTATCAGTAGCCGTTACGAAATTTTTCTGTGGAATGACCCACAGTATCACACGTACACTTCTGGTAAAATAATCGTATCAGAAGGCTGCATAAAGAGGACATCTTTGCTACGTAGTCCATGCAATACGTTATGTACAGGAAATCATTGGTCGATCTCGATGTCGAGGGCGCCGTGTTCGGCGAGGGGCAAAGGCTTTTCTCTTTTGGAACGACATGACAGGCTAGACTTTGACTTCTGCTACGGTGCGCCTTTCTAAACAGCCTTGTTGTTTCGGGCCAGGATTTGGCGGCTATAACAGAAACCGTTGATAATCTGGACGCTGCCACCTACGATATTACTCGACGATGGCCTGCCGCAGCCATTATCACTAATAGCGTATATTGGGACAAGTTGCTTTTCCCTCTTCCATGTGTACCTAACTTTGACATTTAGGTCACGCGATTCACAAATCGTGCGTTGTTCTTTTTCTCTTCTAAAGATAGAATGTTTGTTTCATGTTTTGCTTAGGGACAGTTTAAACTATTAGACCACTCTATATGTTTACGCGTGTCAAGTAAAACACCACCACAACCAATTTTCTGGGAAAATACGTATTCAAACATAGTTCTGCGTTACGCCGAGCGAAGAGAAACATATTGAAGAATACCAGCGTTGTCACTGATCAGTATAGGATACTTCATATAAAATATATGGCTACATTATCTGCAGTCGAGGCAATTCCACATGAATACCAACTCTTTCACGAGGCACAAGCTTTAGAGTAACGAAATTTGCCTGTAATAGCAGAGAGCAAATCCTAAATACATTTTCTAGTTACTCTGTTGTTTTTGCAATCAAGCACTGTACACCTCTAATCAACGCCACTTATCTACTATAAACGGAACTTCATCGATTTTTATCATAACCCTTCATCTCAGCAATCTCTGAGCACTTACTCTTAATGGACAGGAACGCTATCGCGTCTGTATGAAGGTAACATCGTTCGTACTTAGTCCTACTCTTATGGCAAGTAAATACGGTGTATGTCTGAAATCAAAAGGACCAGTCTCAGCCATTTTCAGCGTCTCTGAGATTCTCACAGTGTCGACTCTAACGTTGGAATCTGTGCCTTTGTTTAGGGCACTTCCAAATAAGCATATAGTACTAAAGAAAGGGACTTACGCCAAATGTCACACTGTGCCATTAGTGGTACACAAAGAGAATGATTGATGTTGAGGTACGTTGCGTGGCTTGAGGTTGCTGGCCATACCAATTAATCTTTGTGAAGAGTCACTTATGAAATCGACATAGATGGCCAATATATTGGTGCCAGCCTTCGCAGCACGGATCTCGAGCGGACAGGTGAATGATCAGATGATGAAATATTTTCTTACAAAAAACTAGTAGGAAGTTTTCTGCACGTCTTCATAGGTAATGAAGATTGTAAATGGCTAGTAGTAATTTAGAGGATGTTACGAATGTATCTTCTTCACGTTAGCTGACATTGAACGTGTATAAAGGTAAGCATTTTGTCTTCTGTTTACCTTACTCAAATCTTCTCATTGATGACTTGTTTTTGGGTGGTCAAGTTTTAGACCTTCCCAGCCCTCACATTGGGTCTATCGCTGCAGAAACATATAAAATGGTCAGAGTCGCATTAGAAAAAAACTAACGAGAACGTCGCTTAGAAGCGCCAAGTCGTTACGAATGACTCCCCGCCTCCCCGCCTTAAACCACGTTTGGATTTTGCTGGTTCAGTTTTGAAGGCTCACATCCGGCGCTAAATTATTAGTATTTACAGCGCATTATAAAAGAAGCAATGAACATCGTTTGAAAAACTACCTTATAATTTTGTGTCTGAAGGGACTTTGTACTGCATATGCAGTACAAACATTAGATGCAATAGAAAATGATAACTTTGGCTTTTCTCCTATGTTTTGAGTTTTACGTCCCATATTGCTCTTAGGCATTCCATCAGACAAACAGACGGTTGGCTGACGACCAACACGAAATGAACCTAGACAACAGCGTGTCCCTAAAATTCGCAACCTAAGGCCAAAACTACGATTGCTCATTAGGTGCCAAAAGAAGTCACTGCAATAGTGTGGAGCAATTTTCCATTGTCAAAATATGTAGGAATATAACGAGTTTTCTCAAATTTGAAAACGAAGCCCCAAGGCTGCTACTTGGAACTGCAGTGCTAAGCAGTAAGCCAAAGAGATTTAACTGCATTTTCCAAAAAGTAACGCTTATGTTTCCGAGTATCGTTTGTAATATAATCGTCAATATAAATAATAGTAGTTTTTTTTTCTGGTGTACGTCGATTACTAACTATCTTATACACAACCCTATTTACCTAGCTTGCAGGTAATTTTACCTACCGAAATCTTTCTCGTCCATTAGCTTCTACACTTCGCAAAAACTAATCCGCTAAAACCCACATGCTTACGTTTACTAAACCCAGCTCTTTTGGACATTCGGAAGTGTGAGCTGGTTCCCAGCTCTAACCGGCACGTATAGACCAAAGGGAGATTTTTAATATCGAACACAATGCAAAATGTCAATGTGCAACAGTGGACTCTTTAGCCTCATTTTCACAACAGAGCGTATGACGGAGAGCCTAAACTATAAAGCTTATTATATACGAAATCTTATAGATTATGGTCCTTTATATCACCTCCGGTTTCACTCGCCTGGGCACGGCTGAGCTGGATGTATTATATGTAACCTTAGCCGTAAATGTACGTCTGTTGTTGACTTTATGACAGTTATTTGACTTAATATTTCGCATAAGTATTGAGTACAGTTTAATCTCATTCTACGTTCATAATTTTCAATGTGCTGGCCTAATCAAACCACTGCTGGAAGGCCTTAGATAAGGCGAATGGACCTAGCGGTTTACGTCACATTCGTGAGAAATCCAATGTAAAAAACTATTTTCTCTTCACTGTTAGACCAATAAGTAGCCTTTTTTTGAGGACGCGCATCTCGTCCCCACGCGCTACGGCAATGATTTACTACAGTCTAAATTAAAATGGCCGCAGATTACAGAAGCAATGATCGTATGGGTTTCTTCTGGAGTAGAAGAAACCGGGCTACCGGCCATGAATATCTCTGACGTCATCGACCCCGTGACATACTTAAACCACCGTACCCCGTTTGACTGACTAGCGTACGTTACCTTTTAATGTTGACGAGTAGGCAACAACCGAGTGTATTCAGTATCCGCAATTCTAAACTTACCGCGCATATAAACCGAGGTGGGGTTCACAAGTTCCCTGTTTTGGTTCTCAGAGGTTGTTACCGATGGCAGAAAAAGGCCTGTGGTTACATGAAGAAGAGTCAGACCCCGTTACGATAAGATATTACCAGTTGAAGTGGTCGAAGCGGCGGTAGAATTTCCCAAGCAAAAAGTCTTCAGCATCATCCATCAGAATATTGAAAAGTTGTCAACGTGCTCTGCTCGCTATTCCGAGTCGGGCTGGCAGAGAAGTGCGTTGTTCGGGTGTTTCTTGCCGACTGCTATGAGTATTGCCAAAGCAGGGAGGGCTACTGCGTAGCCCCTTTTTTTGCCGACGGCACGGCCTGTCCCAACGAACCCACTCTTGCAAGCTGCTCTAACTATCCACCATTGCATGTCCTCCTCCTATAGGCTCCAATTGCAGTCTTCCGGTCTCTCCGCTTGGTCATCCCCGACTTCCATCCACGTTGCCCCTGTTCCAAGGCCCCTTTAGCCCTCTCGAGCCGAACGGTCGTCCTCTGTTCTCTTTCGAAAAATCCTTTTAGCTTGGTTGCACTGTGGAACTCAGTAGTCTGCGCACAGAACACGAGCAGGCCTGTCCGTTGGGTCGCTTACTTGCTAGCCCATTATTCCATATCGTTCTGACGCGGTTCATCGCGGTGGTAGTTGGTGACGATTGCGCTTATGCTGAAGGGTACTATACGATGATGACGACGAAGACAACGTTAGAAAACCATAAAGAAAAAGAATGAAGGAGTTGTGGTACTGGTTTCGGTTTCCTCTCGGTAATTTTCTTGCTCCGTCGAAAAAGCAACGGAATGCGCTGGGATGAAAGAAGCTACGGAAGCATGCCAGCAAGTAAGTTTGCGTCGTCAGCCAAACCCCGCAGAGAACGGATGACTCATGAAAGAACACGAGACGCAAAGATAGAAGGCTTATGAAACGAACACGGTAGCAATGAAATAACAACGAACGTTCCTGGTAGACGCTAGTCATCACTGGTCGACGATATTTTCTGAGTAAAAATCAGAACCCGCCGAGACGCTGCTTGAAAGTGGGCGTGTTGACGAGATTTCGGAAAAATGGCTGCTTCCCGCAAAATGTTAGTGAACGAACGACTTTGTGTGGAGTGTGTTTGAGGGGAGAAGCTTATGGCAGAGCGGTTCTTCCACTTAGTTGTCCGGACACTCCTACTGGTCGTGATGATGGCGAAGGATCTGGAAGTAGCACCGGTGACAGCGGCGGCAGCAGCCTTGGTGGTCAGGAAAAAAAGGACAGAGGACGGGCTTTCAGCGCTCGAGCTGTCATTGTCGTCGACGCCACTGAAGCAAATGGACAATAAATTTAGGAATATCTCTTCTAGAGGCCATGCTCGCGTACTGACTAGGCTAGCAGGATTGGGCTGGTGTACCCCAGCAGATGTGGGATCTAATGGCAAACCAAGGCGAATCAGCAGGGCGGGCAAACACAAGATTTGAGAATGGCTTAAGTGCTAAAGGAGGCAGACAGACGAAACGGCAGCTACTGGAGCAAAGAGAAACAGCGCGGATCGAATGAGCGAGGTTTAGTGGTTTAGGGAGAACAGTCTTTTTTGTCCTTGACTCTGTGTGGCGCCAGTGGCAGAGGGGTTTCCAGAACGAACAAACCAAGGGACGATCCTGGGAAAGACTCCCGCATCACAGAACCCATAGCACGTTGCTCCGTTTTCGCCCACCCTATTTCGATCCCCGCCTTTTCCCGCTTCCACGGCTCCATCACTGAGAAAACGTCGGGAACATTTTCACAATAGATGCTTGATTAATGGGTGAGGTAAACTTACTCTGCTGCCGTCGCCCGCGTGGTCGCGGCTTTTTCAGGATATCTGTGCCGTCATCGTGAGAGAACGCTACCGTGCAACCAACCAACCATCCGACTTTTCGGAGAATAGTCCTTAGACCAGCGCCACTAGCGACAGGAATACAGCGCAGGAGCAAACCATCTTTCGTCTGCAGACTAAATTTATCCTCCTGGCTTTATCGAGCCCATTTTTCTCTTTCTCTCTCTCCCCCGTTCTCTCCTCTGTTCACAGAGGGATATCTCTTCCTTCTTCCCCTGTTCACAGGCCACTCCCAGAACGCACAGCTACCGAAATAGGCTGATTGGACGTGTATCTCGACGTTCCTGTTTGACACCGTTCTATGTCCTGTCGACTTTTGACGAAGGCCGCGCGCAGCCTCTATGCTGATGGCAGAGCAGCAGCGACTGTGGAGCTGGCGTCAGAGGCACGACAATGGAAAGAGTACCCACACGGCGACAACTCAGAAGGCATGGAAATGATAAAACTTGGACAGAGTAAAGGGATTTATGAGGTGAATCAGGGCTGATTAGGGACGTTCTAAAGCTAGCCCCACTTAAGTTGCGGCAAAAGCTGGTTACGGCCATAGCAGCAGTAGCGCCAGCACGAAGTTCCAAGCCGAAAGTCAGAGGACAGGCGGGAACAAATGAATACAAAACAGCGAAGGCACGACAGGTTGGAAAGGTGCCATACGCTTTGCGACCTTAGAAGTACTGACGGTGTGGAAGAGCTAACGGCTAGGAAAAGACGAGCGGTAGCAAATCGAAAGCGGAATAGAGAGGACGCCAAAGATGTGATTAACGAAGGCGGTGACTGGTGGTACTCCTCCGTCGTAAGACGAAGCCTTCACTATGTAAAAGGGACAGTGCGAACACAAAATAGAAAATGGCAGAACGAAACTGACGACAATTCGTGGAAAAACTCTGCAAGCTTTCGACACGTCCTAGCAGAAGTTTCACTTTTTCCTCCTACAACGCTATGAAAAAGGCCACAAGACAACAGATTGCAGCAATGTGCTGCTGCTGAAGCAGGTTTGGACGTGCAAAAGGAATTGCTGCTTGCTAAGGCCTTGGTAGTACATCTTGCAGGTTTGGGGCCGTAGGGAACGAAGTGAGCTGGCTGTCGTTGTTATGCACCGCGCAGCAGGAAAGCTCCTTGACTCTGCCTGAAGTCCCGGCCACGACGCCAACGCCCTTTCAACTGGATTGTTACCAGAAAGGACTACTAGGCATGAAGCTAGTATGGGATGCGCGAAAGAGGGTAGTCGGGAATGGCGGTGAGGGACCGCGCATGCAGTTGACATGGCAGACGGATGCGACCCTCACCAAATAGAAGGGGTTGCGCAGCCATTGCAACCAAACGCAAACAGGTAAAGCTTTGCTATCTGTTCCTACTCTTTTGCTACCGATGCTGCGTGTGATACCTTTATTTACTGATAATCGCTGTTGTGCAGTACCGCTGGCGAGAGCCTTGTCAAGCGGCCTGTTTAAACTTCACCTTGTTCTACCAGGTAGCCTCGTGTGGTTTATGTTGACACTGTTTTTCGAATAAAGCTAGCAGCTGTCGTAGAGGCGTTCGTGCATTAGCGAGAATGAACCGAACTCTATCCATACTATCTTACGAGCATTACAAACAAACGGACTGAGTAAGGTACAGAATAAGATCAAAAACAAGTATTTTGAACTTGAAGATACCTAACCACTAGTCTTATTTTTTTTTTTCGTTCACATCGTGTGATATCTACATTTTCTATGACTGGATCTTCGAAATTGAGAAGAAAGTCTTGTTCTATATATATATAAGGTACATAGTAAAGCAGTAGGGTTCGACGGTGCATTTGTGGTGTTGTGATAAATCACTGTTCTTAAACGTATAATTAGGTTAGCCAGGCTGATAGATAAATAAGGCCGAAATTCAAGGACGTTTATCTCGACACATCTTGTACACACCATCCGATAAGCCATGAACTCATCAAGGGCCGTCAACTGGGGGAAAAGTTTCATTAGACAGTGGACCAGTGCTGTAATGGATCAACTCGCATAGCTAACGCGTCGAAACTGGTTATGAAGTAGGGGCTATACGTGCACTGCTACGGGCTATTCCCTCTGCTCTCGGGTTGCGCGAGGCTTGTTGCAGCATGAGTCTGCCAGGTACCAATGTATACAAAACGTCGTCATTTGGAATCGCCCATGCAACGTTAGGTCGGCAGGTCCCTTCACGTTTTACATATCAGCAGCTATGCTGCTAGCCGAGAGAAGGCCGGCAAGGCAATGTGATTTTGACACCTCTATCGCGGATAAATCAAGAGGTAATATGGGGCACGCGTTGGTACAGGAGAAACAAATGGGGTAATGTGTGCGTTGGCCTGCCAATCCTGCTATGACCGGCTTAGTTTCCTCATCGTTACTGTGCTATGCCTGGTGTTTGTATTCGCGGCATGTTCGTTCGTTTTCAGCTGTGCCCCCATCTTCGCTTGGATCGCGCTAACACAGCCACTGCCCGTGCTATACGTTGGCAAGACCACCAACTAGGGCTGTCCATCATTCTATTTTCCTTATCCACTGTCCATTGATCTTGTTTAGCCGCCATTTCCGATGTCGCAACCTCAAGCGCCAGCATTGACAAGCCGTCCGACGAATAGACGAAAAACATTATCTTAATATAAATTCAAATTTGATTTATCTTTATTGCTAGTACTCTAAAACTTCACGTATACAGGTCAACAACACAATGTCCCAATATCAGAGTGAATACATAGAACTATTAAAAGCATCTGAGATCATATGGATTATAGGAGCCTTGTTGAGTTCATGAAACGAATTTAACAGATTTTCTAGATCAAAATGTACCGGGGTAAAAACAAGCGGCATGTTATATATCATGATTTTCCCGGAGTGCCAAAATGCATCGTGAGGCTCGTGGAAGCCCGGTTTTCTGCGGAGTCAATCGTAAAACTGATTCATGTCAAAGCGAGTGACGATTGTCTGTTTAACCGATTCTCCATCGTAGTCGAAACAAAAAAATGTATCGATTTCCGAGAATTATTGGTCCCTGTTCTAATACATTTAGGTATAAAGTGCAGTCTGCCTGGTGATGGCGAAGACAACCCCCCAGGGGGTCTATTCCACAGACAGGAAAACGTAAGCGGGCTAATCAGCAGTTCGGTTAATCAACCAAATCCAACGATTATTGCTACCACCGGCAAAGTGGCCGCTGCTACTGTTTCTGCATTTGCTTCGACGCTCCCGTTTACCGTGTTTCACTTTTTGAAATGCCCCCCTAACACTCAGTTCGACTGTATGTGTATAGTGTTTTGTCGCAGTGGTTTTTGGTGAATACACCGTAATCTGTAAAGTCGTCCTCGTTCGAAAATCTACACAAAGAGGTGAACGCGTCTCATTCTATGTGACGTTGTCTCTATTATTGATCCACGTTGATCTGAAAGCCAGCCAATGATGGGCGCTTCATGGTGCATCGAAACTGACAGAGAGCACTTCGATTAGAGAACAAAAAGATTGTAATCCCTCATCATGCAGCAATCCAATGATGTAGAAATTCATGCGTTAACACGTGATAAATATTTGGACGTGCTGGTGATAGTTTAAGCAAAAACATCAGATAGAAACTGGTGACCCTTTACCCTCCTGTAGATCTGTACCCAGGGCCGTTCTTGCCTATGATAGCTTAAGTTAAGTTAATCCAAACATAATGAACACAGCATATTGATCATAACCTAAGCATTGTTGTTTGGAATATGCGTACTTTTGATCTTTCCGTTCGTCGCATTATCGCCGACGCCAGAACCCTTTACCGCGGTAGTTTAAATTTCGAGATTCATTACCTGGATTTATGCTACACTTATATTCACAAGTCAATCACCATCACATCAGATTAGTCATCAAGTCGTGTAGCACAGTGTGGAAAGATGCCATCCATTTAACTGGTTTTCAATTAAAGTGAAATGCCAGATTTCTGATTAATTGACGTTCCGGACGTGCCTTCCTTCGCCTGTGGTATACCCGCTATAATATATGACTTACCTTTAACCGTATGGTATGTAAAAGCGACGTACGAAAGGATCACCATGTACAGCATGGTTGGCCCCTGGAATGGTCCTCCTCCAGAGGGACTATCGGCAACAAAAGTCCGTTGCTGTATCCACTGACCGCGGATGATGTTGGGCCACCATTCGTCCACGAAACAGGGGCTTGGCTCATAGGCCTCTAGGCCCTGGAAACCGTGGAGCAGCGGTGGAAGCAGACGGAACAAGACAGAAATCTCTTCGACTTCCACATATTTTCCGCACTCGGCACTCAACAGCACAGCTCCGTACGTCGCTATGATAGCACCATTGGTTTGTTGTTGCTATGATTATTAGTTCCTTAAATTGTTGTTTATCTAGCACGCAACTGTGAAACTTGGGATACCACTGGTGGCCCTTTGATGATAAGGGCTGTGCTTTTACTGCTAGTGCCGGCGATAAACTTACGCAAAAAGTCACTTCTCTTTCACAGATTTACATACAAGCCCACTCACACATCAACACTGAGAAGATAAACGAACCCCACGATGAAGCACTTCGACAGGGGGAGTAGCCAAAGCGAAGGTTTGCGCACTATGAGTATTTATCTCCCTTCGATAACTGTCGGATTTACACACTTACAAGAATGGCAATGTACGCTGAAAGCGATAGCTCCCAGCCGCGACTATGACCCGTACACTATGTCGTTCCACCTCATAATACCGATTCGAAAGCACTGATATCGCTTCAGGATCTACAGCTAGGGCTTCAAGGGTGACATGACTGTTGCTGTCCTAAGCTGCTGTCCGTCGATTGATGCGCCTGTCTCCACGTATCTCTACACGCAAAATTTTATTTTTTAGAATAATTTGGAAAAGGCTCAAATATCCCTGAGAGTGCAGCAGCAGCAGCTCCAGCACACGATGCTCGTTCTCCGACACCACGTTCAGCCCGGTCTATCGGCGCCACAATGTGTTGTTATCAAGCCTGAAAGACATGTTTGAAGTGAGCGGCATTCACTCACAGCCTGACGGTCATCTGGCTGTTGTAGGTTAGTGTATTCTATCGCGAGAGGATTAGGAATAGCATTTTGTATTAGTTACGCTCTTATTTACGCCATACGCTACAACGATGCAATTTAGAGACAGACTGTATCCGTTAACGATTGCATGCCGACGTGAACACGCAATCATAAATATCGAGCGAGATCGTTGAACTATTGACAGACCAAACAGAGCAGACAATACACGACACACTGACTCCTCACGACTGTGCCAAACTCGCTTGGGACGCACACGCAGCATATAAACTCTACCCATAGCACTCTAACCATACACCGAATTGTTCTCGGGAAGGAAATACCCACAGTGTAGCGGATCGAAAGGAGGACACACCGTTGATGTTGTCACACGCCGATCGCCAACTTCCATTCACCGTCCTACTTTGCACCGGAGAGATCCAGCAAAGGCAACACTAACAGAGGCGGCTCACATACAGATGGACATTGACAGGCATCCGCAGGCGGCAGCGGGAGGAGGACAGCGGTCCGCTGCACAGAGCACCAACCGCCCGATCGCGCGGAAACCGGACTCTCCACATCGGAGCACCTAACGCTATGCCGCGCATGCGCCAACTCTGAAGTAGAAAGGGCAGGAGCGCTCCTGACGAGGGAGAGGGTGCGACAAGCGCCTGGTAGCAGGCAAAGAACACTAGTCCTGAAGAACTCCGTGTGGTGGGGTGGCTTAATAGCAAGCATTGCCTGCATCACCACGTATAGCAGGCAGTAATAGCCATAATAGCAGTAGAAATATGTAATTACGGTACACACTAGCACATCTGACACGATATTGGAATCAATATGGTGACTATACCCACTAAGAAAAGGAGCTAGTTCGAAAGAAGCCACGTTAGACCCGTAAACGTTGCCCTGCTGTCTGCCAACATTCGTACATCTTGCTATAGTATATTGTGTTATCGTAACATGGTGCAGACGTGTCTTAAATAATTCTCAATTGAATCTAACTTGGCGACTAGGAGCTTTGAGCTTGCCAGTTGGTTCTACACAGTTAACTGCACGAAACTATTCAAACACGGTAGAAGAGAGAGAGGGGGGGGGGGGTGAGAAAAAACAGGCTGGAATGGGTTGGTCCTATCGAAAGTTCCTAGCAATTCAACGCTGGGGAGTCGCGCGGAGACCCACCGACAGGAAATATTCCCAAGAGGTGATAGCAAGGATAGCGTATCTCGTGTCAGAGTAAATCGCAGTACACCGAAACGTTACAGCATGTCTATCAGAGTTGTAGTTCGGTCCCATCGAACTAGCGGTCCGCGCGTGCTGATGGCTGTATAGCATAAGTCGTAGCAGGAGTCGCTTAGCAATAGCAGGCAGCCCACAAAAGGCAAAACGCTTACAGGTTCTTGCAACTATAGCCTGCAATTGGTGCCATACCAGCAGCTTGGGAGCAGCTGTTCCGCTGTTACTTTTACGTAATCTAATAAAGAAGTGGGCTAACGCAGCACTTCTCAATGTACACCCATCAGCAGAGCAACACGAACCGGCATTGCACGCTTGGGAGGAAGGCCCAAAAAAGATGACAGGTTCAACGAACGTAGCAGAGCAAAGACCGAATAATAAAGAGAAAAATAATACAAAGGGAAATCGAGAAAGTAAAAAAAAGAGAGTGGCCCTAGCTGAACAACTCCACCAGAGTCTGCGGCAGCAGCAGGAAGAAAGCAACTCAAGAAGAAGAAGAAGAAGAAGGAAAAGGACGATGAAGAAGACAGGGCGCAGTCCAACCGCACTCGGGGGTCACAAGAAAAACTCAGTACCGCCTAAAGATGGGGGCACTCGGTTGCTTGCTGTTGTTACTGCTGCTGCGACTAGGGGTGTTTCGGCTCTTGTGGAAGCTCATGCTTTAAGAACCTTATAGAAAGAAAGGGGCGAAATGGGACAGTCTACCTCTACTGAAGGTGTGCCAACGCGCGGCCACGACCGAGAATTGGCCGGTTAGTAGCAGTGTGCTTTTTGAGAGTACTATCGAAGTACTGCTAAAGTGCAGCAAGTTGAACTTACGATGATTTTCTATCTGCAATATTGAGAGGGATGCGGGATTGTACTGGTAGGCAGGCAGGCAGGCAGGCTTGCGGGTTGTACAAAGTGGCGTATAGAAAAATACTGGATAAGAATGAGCTGGCTTCATGTGGAGTCTACGTTTGAACGAGATAAGCTATGCTTTATAAAAGTCTAGTACATTTTATTACTAGTAATATGTGTTAATGGTGCAAAACAGTTTATGCATTACAGGATAATTCATCCAAAAACAATTCTTTCCATGAAACAACCGTCACTGTATTATGTAGCTGATTTGATATATTCTGATGTGCCCTTTGATGCTTGGCAAACCCTGTTCAGCCACTGACGCATTGATATGCGGCTAGCTGAACAGCAGCTATGTGTCAAACTTGAATAAGGGTTCGTTTCGAACTGAAAAAATAAGCTAAATTTACATTTCCAAACTATCGAATCTATATATATATATATACACACATATGTGTGTCACCCTGCTAAAAGTTCAAGATCGAAGCTCTCGAGTGATCTACGCATAACAGGTTTGATAAAAGGGAAATATATGCGACATTATAAACCCTACTCTAGTCGCGACATCTATTGCTTAGAACGTAAATAAGTATTGCTTTTGCCGTTGTCTCACTACAGGCCAGTGTGCCAAATTCTATTCGAATAAATAATTCAAACGGGCCAAGGATGCCTGGCGGCGCTTCGAAGCTACAAAAATAATTCTATTTTATATATATATATACATATATAAGAATGTGAGATTTCGCCGGTTTAACATTCTTAATTCTATTGAAGGCCAATTTAAATGGTTCTGAGGGGCTCAGTTATTGAAGCGTTACTACAGCGTCTTAATGCAGTGCGATTCAGAGCAAGAAAACGTCCAAAGAGTCCACTGGATAGTTTGCGTCTTTCATCATTAAAGCGCATAACGTTACAGAGTCCGAAAACGTGTAAGGAAACGTTGCGTTGGTTTTGTTAGAGATGATGAAAATGCAGACTTCCGCGACATTGAGGTCCCTGGGCGGCATCTTAACGGACTGTTTCTGCCTGTCACCTAGATGGCTAGTTATTCGGTCTTACCGAAAGGCTATTCTGACTATCCTGTTACTTAGTGGCTTGCAATCGTCGTTTTCTTTTAAAACAACTGCGGCTTACCTAATTTCTCTAGTGAAATTTACTACCAGCTCACACATATAAGAGCGTCGAACGTACCACTTGGTTCTAACTACGGAGAGGGTCACGACTGAGATAGCTATGGCATTACTTTGACTGTAAAATGCCTAAATTGTTTTGAACGCTTGCGTACGCCTATAGCCTTCTTCGATGTCGTTCATATAAAAGCAAAATCATGAAACAGCCAGAAAGCTAGTTCCTTTGTCGAAAAGAAACATCACACGGAGAACAATATTTATCATCTTTCCTCTAGCTGTACGCGTATGGTACTCCGACTCGTTGTCCAAAGGCTACGTAGAATATTGAAGGCCACGAAGGATTATTGATTTAAGTTTCGTCATCACAAAACTGCACTTCGTGTGAATGAAAGAAAAATGTCTCACAAACGTATCTCAAGGCAATGATTCATATCTGCAATAACTGTTTGTAGCTTTATGCACTGGGTTTACCGAACCCATCGCGTCGCTTGCCGTCCGCACATCCTCCCTTTAGGTTTGTAAAGATAGTTACTTCATAACGTCGAGCGTATACATATTAACTTAAACAAACAAAAAACCATCAACATAGGAATATTCAGTTCAGAATTATCATTCAATATTTGTATCTAAATGTATTGCACCCTCAAAACGCTCAATATTTATCTCCAGTCATCTATAGGCCTTGATTGGAGCGAGCTGCCTAGTGAGTACGTATAAGAAGCGTTGGGTCCTGATGCAGACAGGCCACCACCTTTTTTGTGCCATCGAAAGTATGACTACTAGAAGCTAGTCAGGAGTGCAGGAGTATCGCCGAGGAGATGCTGCACCCACCTTAACCCACTGACGAGAGCCAGAGGAAAGCGACAGATGCAGTTGTGCGTGAGTGGAGATCCAGCACGTTCATGGGGGAGATATAGAAAGGCACCAACGAAGTTACAGCCATCTTCCATCTTCGTGTTCGTTCATACTCGTCTCTGCCTGCTTACTCCCAGGTTAGCTGCTCGCTGGCGTAGTGAACGCGCTACCGTAAAAGAGATCCGATTCTAGCATATTGTTTATAGCTTAGACAGATATTGGTACGCGATTAAGGCCCGCCGGGATTTACTATCGTTGTAAAACCAAGAGACGATGCCGCAATGATGGCTGGTCTCGCTCCTAAAACACATGTAGCGCAGAGTGGTGGTTGCACGAACTCGGCAAGGCGAAAAGACCGAGTAAAGCAGGAAGGAGGAACGTGGTAGGCGTAATAATGGTGGGCCAATGACGGTAAACAAGGGTAAACTCGGGAGATGGGGGCAGGGTATGGGCGTACATAGCAAAGGCGAGCAAGATGCTCTAGCAAATGAGATGAGTGCGTCAGCAGAAGGGGTTTAAATTTAAGGACGGTCCAACGTTTGTAAGGAATTTCTGCTTACTGACTACATTCTAAATGGGGTAGAAGGGTGTCGTATGCGGGTAGGCAAGAAGGGATGCGGCAAGACCAGAAAGATCCGAAGTGATTTCGAAGTTTCGTCGTGGTCGAACGACGAAATAGCGAGCGAGTGTGAAAACAAGCCGTAAACTGCATCTTGCTAGCATAATTACGACCACGGTTTATTTGTCCTGAATTAAGCCCATACCGTTTAGCTGCTCGGCCGCTTCCCGTTCAGACCGACCTAAAGTGAAAGCCCCAAAAGCATTCGCTGTCGCATGAAGGGAGCCAGGAAGCAGGCCCAACGATGTCCACTAAAAAATTAGCGGGGGCATTTCCAGTGCGTTAGTTTTTCTTTTTTAGTAGTTTATTTGTTGTTTCCAGAGCTTGCTTTCATCCGTAATGAAATATTAAATTTAAAGATTATAGAAAACTAAGAGGAATCTGTTCGATGTACATAATAGAGCGAAGTGTGCTGTGTGGCACTATAAAGTTCCGGCTTGCCACAGATTCCGAAGACATGAGCTTAAATTTCTTAACTGGTAAGTTTCTCTTTTACTGGCCAAGCTTCCCCTAGCACTTTTGTGTCCCCGTATTCCGACCGATCCCCTTTAACGATTCAGAAGTGGGATTGTCCAAACGGGCAAAAGAATCGTCGATAACAATTGGCGTTACGCAACGATTCCTATGATAGTTGTCCACGGAAAAGAAGCACCACTCCGCTCAAACAAGGTGGAGCTGGAAGCTGTTCAGATGTTTCTGGATCTGCCACGAAGCGTATTATTGACGTACATAAACTCCGAATGGTCGAAGGTCCGATCGATAATCAACTTCACCTAGCAAACTTGTCGCTCCGAAGAGACAAGGATAAAAAAAGTTCGAATTCGACGTAAACACAGATGTAAGCATGGTTGTCCACGAGTGCTCACTGATAAGTGACACAAATAGAAAGACGCAGAATTAGGAGATCAGTTCAACGTTCTAATCCGCTCAGTAGCTGGTAGGAAGTGTCTGACTAAAAGGGTGTGAGCTAACGGAGCAACGAGGCTGGTAGACAGAGGAGCCGAAGCCAGCTAGTGAGCAAGGAAAAGATCGCAAGCGAGGAAATAGCAAAAAAAAAAACATTGCTGCATGAACAAACGCCAGCTACGGCTCATTGGTTTGACCGAAGTCTATACAAATGTTTAACCCACCCATCCACGAGTTTCCGCTTCCTTTGAAGCTCGTGGGTGCCCACCAGTGTCACAGTCTGCAGCCGCCTTGGGGCTTCTAGTTTTCTATATGCTTTAGGCGCTAATGCTATTGCGACGACTGGCGCAATCGCTTTAGTTTCGGTCGTATTTTACCATATATATATATATATATATAGATGGATGTAAAAGAGTGCACGACGTCTCGAAAATCATAGTTTCAAAAGTGACCGCTAACGAACAGTAGTGATCGTGCAGGGTCAGCTGATCTGTTACAGTGAAGCTCGTAAATATCCTGTAACAATGTCAACAAAGAAGTGTCTCAAAAGGCAGAAGCTGTTAGCATGATAAGTAGAGGTCTACATAATGTAGATACTATACAGTCGCATGGTAGACGTGTCACTTCGAAGGAAGCCAGTAGCAAATACGTGTGTGCGCGGCCCGTTCCGAACTATCCTTTCGCCCTATTGCTTGTTTCCTGTGCCGGCACAAAATTAAAGGTGACAGACAAGACGACGAAGGACCACATGCGCCGCGATTGAGTGATGCCTATGTTGTAACTCTGGCGGTGGTAATTGGCGTGGTGGTGAGAAGTACCCAACGATGGGCAGACTTATGGCTTGGTCGGGGCTGATCATAATGATAATTCCAGGCTAGGCGATATTGCAGAAAGGCGGCATTTTTTTCAGAAAATTAACTAGCATTTTAGAAAGATTTCATAGGCAACTGACTCGCTTTCCACGACATGCAAATGCTACAGTAGAAATTCCCGCAATGACTGTTCCGCGTGCTAAATTTCACATTGCTTTCAATTGTGTGATGGCAACCGCTTATATCCTAGATGTACAAACGCGTACGGAGAAAAGGGCAGAGAGAGGGAATACTGGTCGTAAATACAACTGACAATAGTCAGCCACGTTTATCCGTAGTTTGGTGTTGATAAGCTCTTTCTCTATGTAGATAAACTTTTTACAAATTAATAGAATTACTTTAGGTATCGCAAAATGCATCGACAGTATTCGTATCAATGCAATATACGATAAACAAACGCATGCGAAAAGGCTCAAAACATAAATGCAGATAGTGATAAACGACTGCTGGGGTAGAAATTGCCTGGTATTAAAGATAGGCCGATTGCTGTCAAGTATGAGCAGCTCGTCGGAATACTCACTTGTTTTAAGGATGTTATCATGCTCTATCTTTTCACTCTAAAAGAAGGTGGTAACATCGCAATCAGAGGTCCAGTACAGCCCCGTAAAAGCACATGTAGCAATTGTATTGAAGAAATTATTTACATACAAACTGTGACGGTAGCTGGATCACAGGACTCGGAGATCACTGGAAAATGTCTAGCTCAAGGGGTTCCTTATGTATCCTATCTTAGATTCTGAAGCGAGCAAATTGTAGTTATATTTCTTTGCGTTGTCGCTACAACCTACAAACCACTGTATAATATTTGCAGTGTGAAAACGCGCCCGAAGGTAGCCATTTCAGTTGGTAGATCGTTTGCAAATAGTCTGTAAAGCTTAACCGTTTTAGAAATAAAGATAAATTTCGAAAGAAGTAAGAGTTTCTAGCAAAAATTGTTTTTCCTAACAAACAATAAGGAGGCACCCATGACGAGCAAGCAATTAGTATGGCTGAACTAAAGGTGAAGGCAAACGCGATAGTGAAAATGGCCGATATTAAAACCAGCGAATCCCGGCTGAAAAACTATTCATGTCAAGTAGGCAATTGCCATTTGATTCCCCATGCTGTTGGATACTATATCGTATAGTGTATTGTTGTACAAATGATACATGCATTTTTGCCGGTACTGGACTATTATTATTCCCAGTAGCATCGTTTACTAAACATAGACATACACAAGCGATATGATTACAATACTTAATTAATCGGAAAAATTGTATGTAAAAAAAATTTACAACAGCCTCGTAAATCCTAGCTCGTTACAGGGTTGGAAGATCTGATTAAGAACCTTCGCCTTATTTAACCAAGATTAGTGAAATTGACCAAAGCAGTTCTGATAGCTTGACAACGCTAGCTCCAAAAGTGACGAGAACAAAAATGCAGGAGGTTCTTTGTAGTCCATCATACTCGTCAGACGCTGCTCCATATATTACCACTTTTTTTTTTCAGAATCTCAGCAATTTATTAACTCAAATCTTAACATGACGAGACTTCAGAGATCCTTGTAGTCCAGACTTCTGAAGCAGAGGAATAAGAGGTAGCAGAAAGTCATAGATGGTAGTAGTGCGCATTTTAATTAAAAGCAAGTCCGTACAAATTTGAAAGGTCACAGTTTACCATGTCACGTTTCGTACTTGATTTATTTATAAACAAAATAATGAACCTGCCCTCCGAAATACAGAATATATTGCAACTTTTGCTTTGGGCCATCCGAGACTACAAACAAATTCGATTATAAAAGATTGCAAAGCCGAAGAGCATACTACCTAAAAATTATCAATATCATTTAAACCAATTCGAGCGGTATTCAGGCTTCGATATACCTTTCCCTATAATCTCGACCTTCTGGTACGAAGGTACAGTTGAATCGGCCCTTCCCTACCTAGAGACGCAATTTCGTCACGCTCGTCTATCTGATTATGCTTGCATGCGATGTTAGGCTTTCAAATATTTCAAACGGCAGTATACTTTCTACAAGTCGTTTGCATTCTACGAAATTAACATAATGCAGCAGAAATTGAATTAGGTTGTTTTCAAACGCACGAGGAGACCCAGCTTCTTGCAAATACCTCAAAATACGACCTTGTATATTGTGAGAGGAAGGTTGCAATAGGCATAGCCGGATGTGCACGCCTCATGGAGCAAGAAGGGAGTTTAGAAAACGATAGAAACAAATACTTAAATGGAGAATATGCATTTATTTGCAGTTGGAAGAAAAATTGCTACCGAAAGTCCTTTGTAAATGCTATGGTAATAGGCCGGCCCAGAACCCAAAGAACAATCGTGTTATTTTACATCGAACGCCTCTGGCGTTCCCCCTAGTCTCGCTACTTCTACATTGAAAGTCTATGTTTGAATTGTTGATCCACTTAGATAAAGTCAGCTACCACATTTGAGCGAATTAAGACTAAGCGCGCAATTTCAAACTACTGTTTATAACTAGGAACTACTAGCTACAATAATTAGGAACTTCAACCACAATACCTAAACATTGGTTCGTTTTAAAAGTGTCTGCAATGAGGCAAACTTGAATGCCATATATATATATATATATATATATATATATATATATATATATATATTTAACGTTTTCGTCCATACGTTAATATAACAATTTGACATTTTGTCACAAGTTTATTTTATGTGCATGTTTCTGTTTGTGATATCTTGCAACATACGCCCTCTGTGCCGCGTTCTTGTCGAGCGTCCATTATCAGACAGCTTATGGACCTTGGACAAGGAAGCGTTTTTAGCGACACCGGTGCCGGCCAGACCCGCTACGAAGATGCTTTCACACTGCGGCCATTAGCATGTAAACAAATGTTCACACTTATTGGCTGTTACAGACTTTAATGAGCAGAATATTCGTGATTCGACCATTTTCGGCTAGCTCGGTGTAGTTCCTTGTCGTAAGTACGTCGATCACGCTACCTGTATAACGTAGCACTCGTTTGCCGGAAGGGGACGGAATATGAGTGAGTGATATTCAAGCCGCTCGCATGGGTACAGACCTTGTTCGATATAAACATCGTTTCATATGACGTACCCCGTCATTCAAAGCTGCATTCACCTGCTCAAATTTTACCCTATACTTGTAACAAATCGTAAGGAAGAACGGCGAATTGATCAAATTTTAGCAGCGTATATACCTCTTCCTGCTAATATCTGCCTGTTCGCTTCAAGAGAACTCGAACTCTAGGTCGAACATGGCCTAAACGTTAGGGAACTATGCCATAACTACTCTGCGCAGTCACTGCTAGGCAAACAGTATCGAAGCCACGCAGAGCGAAAGGCTTATGATTTCCTTATGCAATCGACACATCGCAATAAAAAGCAGCCCAGATTCGTTTAAGACACAAGCAGGTAAACGTGTGTTTCGCTGCGTCTGTTTTGTCAATTTCATTTTTTTCACTAGGAATATCTTAACGTAGAGTAAAATAGATTCAGTCTTTGGAGGTCGTCCGGCTTTTTTCTATTTTATGTTATCAAGGGGTTTTCCTACTGGTCTGACACTATTGGCCAGAAGCAATACCAGCAACTGAAACTTGAAGAAACGTTTCTAGCGAAGGTCCGCTTAGACACGAAGGTTCATAACTGGTCTATCGATAGTTTTGACGGAAATATGACGCAAGTCAAGTCTGCTGTTGCTGACGAACGGTATCCCTCACTGGCGTTCTCAAGAGTAATAATAATAAGACCTATGACAATTTAGCTTGAACAATCTGCCCTACGACAAAAGCTGGGGTCAACATAAACTAAACAAATACGTACTTACGTGTGTAAAAGTATTGTTTTTGAAGAATAGCAGTAACTGTTACTATTCGATCGATAGCAGTTATTTATTATATACACATAAGCAATTCTAAACTGTATACACTCCTATGAAAAACAAAATAAAAAAATCGACTGGGTAGTAATATTTGCATTTCCTGTTTGCTTATTTGAGATATCGGTATTTAATACATTTCTCTGAAGTTCTTTTGATCAAGCTTGATCTTGAGTTCGGCCTGTTGAATTGCCAGTACTAGTTACTGCGTTGACGTAAATCAGATAAAGATGCAGTCGTGCCGTGGTCATATCCGAGTGGTTGTGTTTATATTACATTTCAAGGATATTCTGTCCTTAACGTCTTTTTAAATCGATCTCCCTCTCCTTATTTATTCCATGTGTATTTCGGTAAGAGCTGGGAATACTTCACCGTGTCTCTGTCAAAACTGAAAATTGTATGTGTACGCGAGATTTGTTCGACAATGTGTACACAAGGACTCAACGCCGAAGACATTTACTAGCAGGCCCAACCACCCTTTAACGAAGAAGTCTTCATCGACCGACGGACACGTCAGCAAATTACTAACATTTAATGGGCATCCCAACCAACGCAGTGAGTTCTGTCGCTTAAAGCCAACTACACGTACAGGCATTGCTAGTGACCCGTGGCCAAGACATGCACGAGCTCTGACTGATTTTGAACTGATGCGAGAGTTCGAGAAAAGACCGAAAAGCAAGTCGCTAGCTGCCGGTATTCGAGAGGTCGGGTGAACGCATTATCACGCTGTGGCCAACTGGAATGTGTGTGACGACACGTACGCTCTTCATGTGTAACTAGCGTACGACAGTGATCCCCTCCGCTGTGGAAAAGGCGGTGCGATGGGAAGAATATCAGGCAAGGGTAAATGCTGAAGCATAGCAGAGAGCGGCAGGAACACAGGGGGAAAGCGAGGCCGGCGGCAGAGGGATAACTTCTGTAGGTACGGCTTTAGCAGAGCCATATGAAAACCAAGAGCATGGAGAAGTTGATGGCAAACGTTAACGGAATTTACCCGAATCTACAATTACCGCCGCTACTACTACCGACAACAGCCCCGGAGGCGAGACGAAATCCACAGCAGGGTGGTACAGACCGACTAAATGACACAACTAGAGAAAAACACAGCGAGAGAGCGGCTATAGATAGATCGAGATGGGGGTCGCAATGCAATGGAATGCCATACCACTCTTGCAAGGTAGGAGCTTACGCAGAAGGAAGCACAGCTCAACCTGAAGTCCGATCCTGAATTATGTACAAGACACCCGCTCTTCCGCCTAGCCTGCAAGCAGAGCCTCACGGAAGGTCTGTGGCTTTCTCCTATTCCTAGAAACTAGACCCTTCTCGTAGTCACTGTTACTACCAGCAACCTTTAATTGGGCAGCAGAGCGAGATTCAGCGTATTACTGCCGCCGACCGCGAAAAGAAACGCGTACAGAATGGCAGATAAGCTTTCAGATTGTCGGTGTGGATCCGTGACACTCTATGCTAGAGCGGTGCTATGTAGCTATTCTTTATTTTTTGCCTTGAAAGAATAAGAAACACAGTACCCTCGACGATGAAGCGGGAATCAGTACGTGTGGATTTAGACTCTCGACCAGTGTACTTTTAACGTTTACTGCTCGTTCCCATAACCCGACGAACAAAAAGATGTGAGAATCTGCCCCCTGCTGCAAGGAAAAGACGTTGCGCCGCTAACAATGTTACAAGAAAAGCTCACACAGATCAGACCTCAGCTTCATCGGTAAGCTTGGGCAAAACTACACCTATTTAGCTTTTAGTCTGAACGAAACGCCATACCTCAGTCATTGTCGGGTCACACCGCTTTGAGAACCTGTACTCACAGCCCCTTCTTTACATGGAAGTAGCATGGCGATGTTTAGGGACATAAATTGCTTTATCTTGTCCTTCGTAATTTCCTATTTCGTAATTCCCTTTTTGATACAGGTCTCGTTTCCTCTGTGTCTGTTTGTCTTTTTTCGCGTTACTCTTAGATGACCTACACCCAGAAGTCACGATCAGGTTCACGCGTGAATTGTGCACGTCCTGGTATCAACTCCATTAATAACCATTTATGTATATAGTGCAAACTCATACATGTATACACGATGTCATTATAGGCGCGGTCAAATGTCGTCACCGAAACGTCTAGAACCAGAGAAGTAGGACATAAGGCCAGTAAAACAAAAAGGTTAAGTTAGTTCCTTTTTCATACGCACCTAACCTGATCCGTCTTTCCGCTGTGTCCAACGAGACCACAGGGACAGCTCGCATCCATTTTGTACGGTATCACCTGTCGATCTATACAGGACTTCTGACTTTTACACCACCCCAAACAACAGCGAAGGACAGAACAACCCCAGTTACCCGTATCAATGGAAGTATTAACAGTAGCAATCCATAGACAGCGGCATACCAATATCCATATATAAAGCGATTTCTTTTTATCTCATTCTATTTTTGTTATTGCCCTTTTGTTACTATCGTTATTATTAATATCTTTAATAAAAATCGAAAACTAGTTTACTATCTACAATCTTCACGAGCATGTTAATTTAAACGTATAATCTACTCCCAACCCTTTCCTTTTCCATACTCTCCGATATCTACTCTATGCAAACGGCTAACTATACGAAAAGTTCGCCCGGTGCCACTTTCACCATCAAGTACCTAATTCTCATTGGAGGACGAACGGATTATGAACTCGTAGATCTTAATAATGCTAGGCGACAGCTTCCATTGTTAGTTCACAGGCATAAAGAAAGCATAGAAAAGAAATCGGTACGATTCGAAATCGTCTAACTCCAAAGTCGCTAACTACTATAGAGACAACGACTGAACGAAACGGTCGTTCGTTGCTTGTTGTTGCGTGCAAGGCCACAGCTCGAAAGAAAGCCAGGCCAATAGAAGCTATATACAGCCCATTTTCTACCCCAAAACTACATGTGAACGGTGTAACAGATACATCTGAACGGGACCTCATCAAGCATGCCAGCTATAGCCACTACACGACGGGCAGCAACAGGGAAGCTGTTCATCAGTGTGGACTTCGATGTACCAGCTCGGTTGTCTCAGTAAATCCGACAGAGATCGTTGTCTGAGGTCGCTGCTCCACGGCATCACACTTTGTTATGAGTCGATTTGGCTGACCACTACGATCCATAGGTGGAAGATGTGAAGATAGATTTGACATAGAGTCTGAACTGTGACAGGATGCACGGCGGAAAATTGAGTGACGAGCAGAATTTGTTCCTTATCTGTGAGATTTATTTCACTGACACAAATCTCTGCTGAAAATAACGGATATTTGCTTCGATGTGATGTTCTTCTACCTGCTAACAATAGGGGAAATTAAACTGAATAGGGATTATGCACGTAGGAGACACTGTTTTTTTTACCCGCAGATTGTTGGTCATGCATGAAATCAATAGAGTCGAACGTTAGACTCTCTTAATCTGGTCCGGGCTGCGCAAATTGTTTACGGATTGAATATTAACGATTGCACCACCACTGCATCGAGTGTCGCTTCAACCGTGAGAAGGCGAAACGACGAGTCTGCCCCTATACCCAGTTGTGTCCCTAACGCTTCAACGCCAAATCTGTTCGATAAAGATAAAATGGCAATTCGTTCCGGAAATCCATTATTAGTTTATTGTTCTAGAGCTTCTCAGGTAATTTTTGTTACATCAACCGAACGAAGAATGCAGCCTTTCACGCCGATTCGAGCAACAAATTGATTTATTATCTACTCGCCGTCTGTGCTCAAAACCTCCAGGAGCTAAAGTATTTAGTTATTCCCACAACGAATTTTCCTGTGTAGTATCAGAGAGCTCTTCGAGAGACCTTCTCTAGAATCATATATACCGCTATAAATCTAATTTTTTCAATGATCGGAAGAGGCGATCATTTTTTGGAGTGAGATCTGAGGAATATGATGGTCGCAAACAAAACCTCAGTGAAGCTCTTGTAGCACCGCTTTCGCAGTTTTTGCCATGTGCGGCCCTGCATTTTTCCAAAGAAGAATGCTTACGTCAATTCGTCTATTGGGACTCGTCTGTCGGGTAGGCTGTAACTGGACCATTAATTAAATGTGTGTTCTATTCTTGTTAAACATGTTCCAGCGCATAAGACACTGTCAATTCCACCAGACACAAATAATCGTCTTTCCGCGATGGAGGTCTGAGGACTGCTGAAAAATTCCTTGGAAAATTTGATAATGGTGTTTTGGGCCTGGAGTATGCATGCCTCCTCCAGTCGGCAATTCGACGTTGGCGAGAGCATCCCAAAGATAGATGACCGACAAAAAAACTTGTGCATCGGCCGAGGAAACGAGAGGATTTTAAATTTAGATGATTTACTAGAAAAAAAAAAAAAAAATTACAAATCTGATTTAACAAGAAGTAGAACTTAACGACAATGACAGGTCTCTACGTAGAATTATTACAGGCGACGAGAAGTGTAGTGTCTTCATGTTGATGTGAAGCAAAGAATAAACTGGATAATTTCGAGAGCGAGAACGTCTAGAATTGTAGTCAAGCTCATTCTCCATTTCAGGAAGTCAATGATTTACGTAAGGTAAAAGGGAGAGGTTTATACACTGAAGATTTTGAGGAAAAACAAGTTTACCTACAAGGATCTATATAAGGCCCATCTGCATCGAGTGATTG
Organism: Varroa jacobsoni; assembly: GCF_002532875.2. NCBI lineage: Eukaryota > Metazoa > Arthropoda > Arachnida > Mesostigmata > Varroidae > Varroa > Varroa jacobsoni. The sequence goes on from NW_019214095.1 coordinate 272,789, forward strand.
AGGCTATTCAACAAAAAAGGCCTAACCGATAATCGAAAGTTATTGTTCCGTTAAACCATGCCAGACCATCAATGGCAAGGATCGTTTAGGTTAACCTACAGGCCGAATGCCCCCGTTCCCGCATTGACGGATTATAGTCGTTTTTTAATCAGTGGGGAATGAAATTCGTAACAGCAGAGCTGACGATAAAAGGAGTCTGCAGGATATGATTGTATGAGTCTTTCAATATCGGACCTAAATCATTTGCGGCGGAACGGAATGAGTAAAATGAATGAGAAAGTCTTAAAGATTCATGGCAGATATATAGTACACCTATATATTATTAGAATGAATGTAAACAAGTTCTAACAAAATAAAAGTTTCATCTAAATTTTAGCAGCAGCTGCCTAATATAATCTGCCTAAGTGGCATTGCTTCTATGCTATCCTCAACATATATACACTATTATCGATAGTTTAACAGGACTTTTTAGCATTAGCCATTGCAACATCTTCCGCAGCCGTTCGTCACTCGATATCTAGCAAATCGCCTTGGTTTCTTTCGTGAATTGTCATGATCCACAGCAGCGTTAGACAATAATAGCAAGGGGCAATCCCCTCTCACTGTTGACAGTTTACCTCGGCCCTACAGCCGATCCGCTATGTTTCTGCCGCCGCTTTGTCTGCTCTTCGGGGCCGCACTCACAGAGAGAATGCCCATCGTTCACGAGAGCAGAATGTAATAATCTTGTGAACCTTGCCTTCGTTTGCTTTTTCATTATGACCTCGTTCTAATTTCTATACAGTTTCATCCTCCTCCTGTGTTCGACGGGACCGTGCATCTCTGAAGAGGCATACAACATCGTCCGATTAAAGATGAGCAAAACTGTATAGTCTGGGTCTAGAAATCCAATTGCCTATCATTTTTCTGTGGAATTCCTTTTTATGTTTTAAAGTTCTGCCGTTGTTATTGCTATTGCCTTATCGCAAACAGTGTCGTCTGACTGACAAAACGAACTTCCATGCATCGAAAAAATATGCCCTATGGGCCCTGATCGACACTTGTTTAGGTAAATTACCAAGTACCCATCAGCTAGTATAATCCAGACTGTGTCGGACGGCCAGGCTTGGCGTAATACATAGACGCCGGCAATTAAGGCTAGACGGCCGGGTCATTGTAGGCAGCATGAACAGCCCTGTATGAGTCAATTCCTGCGTCCGTGCGTGTCGCGGCTCTGCACGGGTTCCTGCCTCTGCTTCTGTGTGATTCTCCGTTGATCGAAAAAGATACGACGACGACGACTGGGAGAGGCCTGCGCGCACGAATTGTGTGTAGCGAACATGACGAGCTAGATCGTCCAGCAGCGGCTGTCGTAACGGGACCGACGTCATCGGTAGTAGCAAAGAACCAGTCGAATTACAACTAATTTTACTCTCGCAGTGCCTACGGGGCCGCGGCTGGCTCTCTCAGTGCCGCCTAACCTCCTTTGTGTACTATTATGTAGCACTGTGAATGTTGTCTTCTGCTAAAATTGCTAGTACTGCTGACATTGGCGCTGCTGCTGCTACTGTTGCCCGCCTAAGAGCTTGTCTATACGTAGCGCACGCAACCAATAGAGCTGGCTTCGCTTTGCGATCTTTCACGCCCAGGTAGCCGCAGGTCGAAACACCGGCGAGCAACCGGGCACTTGAAAGGCCACTAACCCTCGTCATCACCACAGAGCGTCCGTACTATGCCATCTTGGAACGAACCGTGTTGCTTAGGCGCACAACTTCTAAAGATTCTTCTTCTAGTTCTTCTCGTGCTGGCGGTCTAATGTTCAGTCTCCTCTTTATTTTGCCCTCGCAATAGGTTTCACTCTAAACCCAGGTCAATGCCGTGTGTGTATGTATGCCTGCATCGTGCAACCAACAACGTTCGCTCAAGAGTTGCCCGAGTTAGTGTTGGCGGGGCTAGGTCTATTGGGGTCTTATGAGGATGGCACGCCTCAACTGGCCCGTTGTCTGATCTCGAACGAGTCCTCTTGTTAACAGTAACCTTTCAGTACAGCGAAGCGCTTACCATTGTATCGAAGGCACCGTATGTACACTGTGGTGAACGCCTAATCGGACACTGAATGTTGGATGTGGTGGCTTGCGCGGCGTTTTTATGATGCGATAGCTAACGCCACTATACTACGGAAACTTGTTTCTGCCGCAGCACGAACCGATCGTGACGCTGGGAGACTGTTTGCTCGTGGGCCCAGTTGCACTGAGTGGCCACGTCTTCAGCATAAAGATTCCGCTGCTCCTGACTCACCTCTGCTTCTCAGATACCGCTAGTACGAATACAATAACGGCTTATTAACACGATAAGGATCGTTCAGTAATCCATTGGTGGAACCAGTTTCACTTGTTTCGTAATCCTGAAAAGGCATTTTTCAACTAACGTTGCCGTCCGTCTGCCACAAGAGATCCACTACCTGTCGAGCGACGCCTGCTCATGCGGACATTTTGAACGGGTCCAAGATACAGGAATGCCGAATGTCAATTTATAGTAGCTCTGCGATAATAATAGGGTTGCTAATACTTGCTTCTGAACCCTATTGACGAGGATATGGTAGATATAGGATTTTGTCGACGTGAATTGTGTGTTGACGTATTCCCTGGAAGCAGGAAGGAACTATCTTAAAAACTAGTTTGTTTAAGATGACGATCTTGTGGTGGCGCCCCCTTTTCCAGTTTCGCGCTTTTCATCTATGCTCAAGGATATAATCGTAGTGCGGAAAAAATCAGACGGGAAAGCACTTTTTGCTGGCTCAGAATTATGCCGTTTAGCCAGATAGCATGAGCTTGATCGCAATATGAATATAAAGCAGCTGCATTGTGTTTCTCAACGACGCTGAAGTGTGTGTCCGCCGCTGACGCCTGGAATGGCAGGGGGACGGTAAACGCAAACTTGAAGATCGATAGAGCATCAGCAGGAAACAGAAGCATAACTACTAAGAATGATACATCAACGTTCCGTAACTGAGAACGTTGATAACAAGCAATTGTCGCATTGCTGACCATGTGAAGGGAAAGTTGTACGGTGGCGAAATACTACGAGCGCTGTGATCGTGCATTCCGTACGTTGATAACGCCTCTTTTCTCTCGGATATATCTATAATGCAAGAAAATTCGATGGTTACAAAATGTGAAGGCAATATGGAAGAAAACAAATCCGCTGTGTCATGTTGTATCCATTGGGGTGATTTGCGAAGCTGACTGCGTGTGTGCGTCTATGAATAATGGCTAAATTCGATATATACATTTCTCGCCGTTCAGTAATTCCCTCTTACTACCGGTGCCGCCATTGACAGTATCAGTGTTGTTGTTGTTATTATAATTGACTTCTGCCGCAAGTTAACATCCGCTAACTTGGCACCTTGACTACGTTAGCCAGCGAATGTGTTGTTCACATCAAAAGCAGAACACGGTCGTGATCGGGCCACACCAGTCAACGCAGGTAAAAAAAAAACTGCACACGTTGCACAGTTGTAGATTTTTGGCACGGGGGTCGGAGGGCTTGGAGGAGGGGATGTATGGGGCCGTCAATAGTTACGGTATCAGCTGGAACAGCAACCGTGCAGTATATATATACGGCCTAAGGTGTACCGTTATCGTCGTGGAGTGGGCAGCGAGGGGAAATCTGCGGCGTCTTGTCGATCGAGCCACAAACCCTGCCGGCTGGATAAGTTGCCAGACTGAAGCCGCGGGCCCCGAAGTTAAGATGAACACAATCGGCCGACAAATCGACTGAGCAGCGTTTGCACGAGCGGCTGTTTGGTTTCCGTTATTGCGGTGAAGTCAACTTCAATTCACAGCGTAGAATGACAAGGTAGAATTGTATACTATGTATCATAACAATATCAATAATAGAATTAAATGCAGTTATACTTTGGATAGTTGTCGTAGAAACAACCTTGCAAAGTCAGCAGACGCAGACCTTACCCACCCTAGCGCATCGAGGGGGAAGTCAAGGGTTGGTGGAAGGAATAAGTTCGCCCTTTCATTTCATAAAATCCGCGTTTAGATATATTGTTTTGTATCAATATTTGCGGTCTTTGGTCAGATGAAGGAGTCTATAAGTCTTGTAGGGGGATATAACTATGGCTGATATATGCACTGCAAAGAATACTTTTATATTTTTTTTATAGTTCGTTAACTCAATAAATAGGTCCTATTGTATTCAGTCACACTTGTCGCATGCGTTCATTAAAGAAGGAAGGTTGCATTGGTGGGGGCAGGGTGCCATGGGATGATTATTCTGATAAGAGACGAATAATGAGATAATTGTTATACAAAAAAGTATGTTTACTAGTTAAATGTCCGCTGTTGTCTGATACAAATCAAGTACAGTCCCAGCACATGGGACGACAATGGTACCCTCGTTAATGCAGTAAGTCCGTTACGGAACTGAGAATAGATTGACAAGCATGTGGAAGTGGGATGAAGGGTGGGGAGCCATCTTACGAAGACATTGAAGACGGCGCAGAAATGAGCCAATGCATACGACGATCGCATAGGTTTTGATGTCAATGAGCATACGCAGTAGATTTGGCCCCTGCTTTGGGAGGCTGAGTTTTTTTGTGTGAGAAAAGAACTGTTTATATCATCGTACTAGTGAGAAGTAACTGTTCACTAGTTATCTAACTTGAACGCTCATCTTCACTGAGGAATAAATAAGCATGATTAGATAAGAACACGACACCCAAGCAATAAGGTAAGATCTTTTTAGATGAAGTAAGCCTCCGACATTTGACGCAGTCCGTACACCGTGTGTTAGCACATTGAACAACAATTATATTCCCCATTTCTCGCACTGCTGTAGCTTAGTAATAGCTGAACTGGCCTTACACAATTATTGGTAACGTGTTCCAAATATATTGGCCGACTTACGGTGTCGAGATGCCTCGAGCAACATTACTTCGTTTGATCGCAACCGTACAAGCAGACAGACGTGCTATAACTATTAGGTAATGTATTATTAAATCTTACCGAAGTCGACCTCTCCAGCATATATCTTTGCATATTGTTCGTGCTTATGTGACATAGACTACCGAATGGGAAACGAGACGGTATAAAGAAGAATCAATTTCAATACGCCTTGGCTAGGGAATACACCTATATAGTTACACTTCGTAGTAACTATAATTAGTTATTACGTATAATTAGGTGTAATTAGGAAAATCTCTTTTTCAATAATTAGGAAATTGGGGTGATCTATTCTAAAAAGAAATTTCCACTTGGAGATTCGACGCTCAGTGTCAAAGACGTGAAACACGACGTGAAGTATGGCCGATGTTGCAGACCTGCTACGAATTCTGTCTCTGCAGTGGTGATGTAGTACGTTTCTCTGTGGTAAGCAACACCTCTGCTTGGCGTGTTCGGCTTAATCCGTTACGTAGTCAGTAACACTCTAACTACACCCTTCGAAGCATCCAGCGAAGTCGCTACCAGGTAATCGGGTTGCCTAAGCATTCTAGCCAGACATCCCGGAGCTACACACACAGGTTGGGCATTAAACATCAGACAAGATACAAAAGGCAATGGTCATAACAAAGTACGGTGTCCAGCATAGACAAGTTAAATATCGTCGTGTCCGAACGCGACAGAATGCGCTCTGGCTTTCGTCGTTGAAGGTCTTCAGTGAAAGCCATAGATGCATCAATGAAAGGAAACACCGTTATATTAAAAATTCGGAATCAATACTAGCGCCTTGACTAGCTATACACCCGTGTCCTTATACGTATGGGCGGAATTACGGTCAAATGTGCTATATCCAGTGTATTGAAACCTGGTAGGATCGATTTATACCTTTTTAAATGCCTCATGTCCATAGCTGACTAGGAGTTACGGTGAGGGCCGCCATGGCATATTTCCGTTTCTCATAGTGTAGTTGAATCATTTCTAAGCAACCCATTAATCAAAGGAAGATTTCTCGTGGATGCAAGGTATTATTTTTAGTACTTTACTTACCATTAGCGCGATATAACCACACTACCCGTTCAAGGTATGGGCATTTATTAAAAAGGTTATCATGCTCAAAACAGTTTTCTTGGCCACTTTTTTTTGCTTCATATGTTTCGAGTTTGACGTGCGGTGTTGCCGTTAGCCATTCAGATAGACAAACGGCTGGCACGAAGTAAACCGTGTGTCTATAGCCGTGTTCGAATTTAGCGAAACTAGCGGAAAAATACGTTACCCATTACGAGGACTGACATAAATGCCCTGGAACCACTTTAATAGACCGGACACAATACGGCATATATTATCAAAGACTGAAAGTTGTCTTCGTTATCTATTATTATCATAAGAACGGTGTAAGCGACATTTCTCGTCAATTTTATTCGTACACTAGAAGAACCCATATGTGCACATCTAAAGAATTACATACAAAAATATATTAAAGGTTTATTAAAAAATACTAGTGAATGTATGGCAAATTTAGCATCGTTATCATGGCGATTTAACCTTTTGGATACATAAAACTGGCCCATAGTATCTCTACGCTGCTTTGTCTCCCATTCGTCTTGCTCTCTGACCCTGTGAAGTCTGGAGTATTTTCTTATCTCACTGGCGATAAGGATAATGATGCTGCTGATTATGATGAGGTCACAACGCAGTCAACCCAAAGCAGATCACGAGCAGTTTTCCTGCTGTTTGTTGCTCCTACCATCGCCATTGGGATGCCTCTCGTATAGTAGCGTACACCCACCTGATCATTCCAGCGACGCTTATTCGAGCCGGGTCGCAAATGAGATAATGCTCCTGACGGCGTCTATGTACATTGCTTTCAATTAATTTCAGTCTAGCACTTGGGAGATCGTCCACGGGAGTTATTCCAGCAACGGGTTGTTCTCAAGGTTCTATCAGGCCTCTCTATTTTCTTAATGTGCTCTGGAGTCTTTGTTTGGTCAGAGCCCTTTCTCGTACTCTATCAGTTTTTCTCTATACGATATCGTCCTTGATGGTCAAGTTATCTCTCTCCGAGGTAGTCTATTTCAACTATATACCCACACCGTCTTCTGAATGAATGCGTGTGTTAACGTGGAATGCAGTTTGTAACTCATATAGATTCGTAGCGCAGCATCCACCGTCTTGCTCCGCTTGCCTGCTAACCATCGAACAGTCTTATTTAACCGCCTCCAAGTTCATGACAGAGGGCGTAATCGCCCCCGTTATGGCGCGGATTCCTCGCCAAATACGCCTGTTTGTGTGCGTCATAGAGCAACTTACTCTAACGCTCAGTGCGCGTTCTGTATCTTGGGTACCCTAAGTATATTGAATTCAGCTGCGTACTTCTGCAACGTGAATGAGCTGTCAACCTTTTGCTAGTCGCACACGGGTAAAGCTGTGCGAAAAGATTCAGTATGTCCTTCTTACATCTGGCACAACTCGCAACAAAGGTTATCGCGTTATTTATTGTACGAGCATATATTTACGCAATCGTAAAAGAGTCTTTATCTTTCTAAGCATTCTGAACTCAGTTGCCAACAAGTGACCGAATTATGGCATGGCATTGATTGGGTCTTGCCATCAGTTTGAAATGAAAATATCGGACCAACCACCCTGTCCATCGGCCCACATGCGCCTTACGGGATGCGTTTGTATGTTTTACGAATCAAATAATATTAAAGTAGAGCATCCTCTATTTAGAAACCATTCAGACGAGTTTCTCATTGTAATGAACCCAGACTTAATGAATTCCCGCTGATGAAGCGCCGCATTCATCGGCCCACCTTTGCGTGTTTACGCCCAAGTTATCCGACCCCTCGTGCGTATCTGGAATAGCAGCCGAGTCCTTTCATAGTTGTCGATTGGCGCAGGTTTCCTTACCGCAATGAGAAGCAGCCGAGCATCGCCTGCTCTCAATCAGTAACAAACACGACGTGAGGGTGAATAAATAGCTACATCGAGATTGGTACAAGAGATGATAAAACACAGAAAGGTACCTAGAAAAAAAAAAGTAAAGTCGTCTAGACAACCCGTAGGGGCTGTGATGCAGAGCGGGAATAGGGGAAAACGAAGGTTTCCTAGCGTGGTAGCCCATCGGCAACATTGGCGATTACTGCTTGTCATTTCATTTTTAAAACCTCACATTTCCTTCCCTATCTGGGGCAATTATCTTGTGAGTTGCATTGATCGAGTAACAGGGCCTCGTCGGCTCTTGTGCCACAAGTTCCTTTTCCGCTGCTTCTAAGATAGGAAAAACGTAGAAGTTGTGGGGTTTTTGTGTTACATTGCAGTCAACGCCGAAGATTAAGCAATTATTAACAGCTTTTAGGATCGCTAGAGGCGTAGCAACTTGGCCATCTGCTGGGCTGAAGGTAAAATGGAAATCTCTCTAATACAAGATGTGCTATAGTTTTGGAACTGGTTGTACTGTACTCTACCCCTACAAAGACATCATCTTAATCAGTTGTCTACCTAAAACTCATATAATAGTTAGTTGCTTGTAGAGTCTATTGGACCGATGAGTTCAAAGGAATTGCCTGTCCGATCTTACAACAACGATACAGCAGATGCGCCTTTCAACTAAAATTTAAGGAACTTTCTTAACTTTCTTCACTACACCATTTGGTCAAATACATTTGGATTGAGTTTCCGCACTATCATTCAGTATTACTACTAATGTCCACTGCAGGACCATTGGAGGCTACGAGGTCTCAACCATACAAAGTATGAATTTAATAGTAGTATGGTATAGATATGCACATCTTAGTTTGAATATATATGCATGCTGACATGAGCATTTGAGTAGAATAAATAAACAATCAAACTGCATTTGATGTCCCGAAACTTGATTTTAGGTTACACAAGCACCCTTCAAAAAGTATCCTGGGGTTTTGAGCAACTCATCCCCGAAGATGTGTCTAATTCCTAACAAATATAAAATTTTAAATGCAGTTCCTCGAAGTGGCAAACAGGCTTTGGTCCTATTTAAGGGGCGGATTTTACTACATTTTAAAATCTATCATAAATAGGCGACAGAAAATACGATAAAGTCTCTTTATCATATGATTACGGGTTAGATAACTATAGCTGATCAGCGTTATAGTTCCGATCTATTTCTGTTAAATAAACTATATAGGGAAGTAGAATAAAACAATAAGACCGTAGATCAGAACATCTCATTGGACTGGTTGTTAAATCGCGAGCAGATAGGCTTTAAGTTTAACAAGGCGGGTAGCTAACAAACGAAAGCTCTAAATAAGCGTATCGTTATACTTTTCACTCAAATCTTCAAAGGAACAAACATGTATAGTAGTACAAACCGGGAAGATAAATCTGGGCTCGATCAATTTTATGTAAATGGAGATACGCAAAGAAGTTACGGAATATTTAACAGTTGCGTAGACTTTATTGGGAAGCCAGCCGTATACGAAATGGTATGAGGCACGTAAAACCTATGGGCGTAAGATAACATAACATAACGGCGAGCTTAGGTCTTCTACCCCGAAATAAGACGGTTTCCTCGATGGATGTATATAGACGAGGCATTCGGTAGCATTCAGAAGAAGAAGAACTCAAGATTACTCGTTAAATTGTAAAAATACAGGCAAACTTGCTCACGATTTTGAAGGCTTTATAAAAACTCAAATGAGTCTAGGTAATGCTACCGTTATCTCGACATTTTTCGAGAAGTTTAGTAGTTCTGCAATGATAAAAAAAAAAAAGATCTTTTAGTTATCGAGTTTCACGAACGTAATTATCCATCCGGCGCGAGCACGTGTACACGATGTGTGTTTCATTCAAGAGTCGCACAACGAAAAGCTAAAAAATAAGCTACCAAACACCGTTACAGGTGGTCAAACCTCTAGCGGAGGCAAACTTATTAGGTTATAATATAGTCGGGGCACTTTGACATGACAAAAGGTCTATATCGCTTGTAGCACTATAGAATCAATGAACGTATTAGTCGCCGAATCAGCTCTAATAGAAGTTGCGGTAACACTGACCCGCGGAAACGTCTATTAAAAACACTCTCCTCATGTTGGGAGTTTATTTAGCTAGGATTCAGGCAATACCTTTTATAACGAAAAACTTGCAAGCGTACGAGTTCAGCCATTTAAGCCAGTGATATTTACATAGTTATTAGCCCTAATGATTCTCATGCCCTCCAAGGAACTGCGCTTTGAGTCAGACGAAATTCAAGCTAAATTTGCTCGGTTATATGGTTGAGAAGATTTGCTCGTTTCACAATGGCGCTGACAAACGGAGCGTCGTGGATTTCGATCTAAGCTCTAGTTTTACAATATAATTCAGTGTTTTATTGCAATTACTACCTTCACAAAGTTAACGTAAACTTGTGTCGCCAATTCAAGCTTCGACACAATGGCGTGGCCATCAAACGAGCAATCATTTAGCGACTATACGTTTTTTTGTATTGATTTTCTTATTATTCTCTCGACTCAATATCATAACCAATATGCGTTGTGATTTATCTGCATATGAAGTAAAATCTCGCCTGTAGATGAACAGTGTACACTATATGCCTCAGGCTCGTTTGAATATCTTCAATATTTAGTTTGAGTCAAAATGATTGACTCATAATGGGTCTATATGATTAAATGTTACTAAAACGATGATCATTGTATGACCTTGTCGATCCTTGGGACGAACGCCTGAACGGTTGAGAATAGTTTCGGTTTCTACTGCCAAGCACTTGAAGATGCCGCGAAAATAATAAATGCGAGAACGACCCTAACAAGTACGCGTATTCCTCACTGTTGTTGTACTCGAAAAGGGGGCACACTAGATGACTTGCTTGGTTTTTAGGGCGACATAGAACGCTGATAAGGGGTTCAGGCCGCATAGAGGCGGGAAGCGTACAACGCGGTGATTTGACATATCCAGATATTATACAAGCCGCCTATCTTGTTGACATGAACCGTCATGTTTAATATGAAGAAGAATGTGTCTCGTAAGGGGGTGCTGTGTACGTTGCGCGTCGAACCATACAGGCTTCAAAAAATGAGTACAGGCATCTCCAGGTATTTCTAATTTAAGCTGTGAAAAAGTAGCTAAATGGAACGATGTTGGTCTAGTGTGAGTAAAAGATAGCGAAGGAAGCCGACCTTAGGCCTTACGGATTAATCATGTAATGGAATAATTTACGGGAATCAAAAAAAAAAAAAACACATTATGTAGCGGCGTTGCTTAAGATAAAGCCATATACGTCAATTAGCTGCCAACAGTGCATTTATTCAGGGTAATTAAATGAGCGACACACGCTCGAACTGAGCTCCTGGTTTAGCCTGTGCTAGGTAAGTTGATTAAGTATAAATTAAAAAATGCTCATAGCCAGTTGTCGAGACGAATAACAGTATGTACATACTATAGCTTACGATTAACTTAAGTTCGATATAGTTTAAAACGGGTGCCTTCTATTCACGGTAAATAGTATATTGTTCTAGTGTTTCTGTTGTTTATTTAGCTATCTTCGGTTTATGGCCAGCAACATCCTGAAATCGGAAATTTTAGAGTCACTTTCCTCTGTGGCTTCTTATCATCAAGGCCGCAAACGTCTTAAAAAAACAATACAAACTATATAGATGGATTCCACGACCCATACACATATATCGTCTCTAATGCTATAAAAAAATAAGACTATTCAATAAGAATCTTCGTAATTTTTCCGTAGACCAAAAGGATATCGTTGAGCACGAACGTTGCTAATGTTTCCATTGTGGCTTTCAAATGATGTAAATGTGAAGCAGTTGGGTGGTTCTCGTTTAGATTAAGGCCCAGATTTTGTGGGATGAATGTGAACTGAGCTATAATATATATATGATGACACAATCAAGCCAATACAACGTACTATCAGTACCCGAGACAAATAGCATCGTATATTACGGAACAGCATGTAGCCTCCTAAAGGTTCCTAAAGAAAGATAAAGCTCGTAAACGTTCGCATGTACTACGGAAAATAAGCAAATACTACTGAATAAAAGGAAACAGCAGAAAAAATGGGTGTTCCATGTTTTAATATTTCCCATCGATCAGATGTAGTTAATCGTTAAGAGTAAGTCTAGTAAGAGGTTTTCTGTCCAGTATAGGAAAGGCAAACTTAGACACTATTATATTGTTTAGCTGAACCTCGTGAGTCGTAATTAGAAGACTGTTAGAATAAAGCCACTGAATTTCCTCTCACCTGGACATACCTATTTTGTTGCGACGCCATGCGACTGAACTTGTCAAGGCCTCCTTCATGTTTTCAATTAGAACCCTATTATTAGAAAGCCTTTTGTTGATTGACGTAGAACTTTGACAAACTGGTCATTTTTGATATCCATCACTTGCTTCCTTCTTCTTGATCCTTTATCTAATGATGTCACCTCCATACTTAGATGTCTAGAATTTAGAATCAAATTTTCAGATTTAACAGTTTTGTTTCCATGCTCATCGTCTTAAAATCACATATAGACTCATGTTTTATGTCTCAATATCGGAGCGCTTTATTCGACAAAAAGGAACGTTGCAGATAAACATTGTTTCCTGATGGCCATCTTTCTAACATATCACTATATAACGTTCCTTCGAGATGGTCAGTGTCTCGCCATCTGCTCCACCAGGTTTCAGCCTTTGCAAATAAGCAAAGTTTGAGCTTACGTTATGTCCGTTATGTTCTACCGTTCGAGTTCAGTTAATGCCCACAGCCCCGTCCAGCTCAACACGAAGCGTGTACGGTTCCAGTGTTATACTTACATGAATTAAACGTATCCCTAAGTTTAGTGGACAGGCTCGTTAAATACGTTCCCCATAACGGAAACAATCCTTGTTGGAACAGGAGTCGGAAAGGCATCCATTGTCAAAGGGTGCAACACTCAGTTATTAATATCTAGCGCAGCAGGCGCATCCAGAAAATCCCGGATCATAGTATTATCAAGGTGTTACTCACAAACCACATAGCGTAATAGGAAAGCTTGCTACTAGGTCTTAACGAGCCAATGCTAAAAAAGACACTGTGCTCTATCGAGGTGAGGCGATTTACACAAATCCCTATTGAATTTCAACTAAAATTTAACCAAAAGAAGTTTCACCTATAAATCGAAATAAAATTAGAAGCAAAAAAAGATCCACGCTAGCACACTCTGTAAAATTTACTAGAATAGTTGTACAAGAACAACATGTTTGATAAGCGCTTGAAAATATTACGATCGTTACCTAATTTACTAACTTAACTCCTCATCTAAATGAACTACTACCAGAATTAAGAATGAACCATAAAAGGAGCCTAATACGAGCCAAACTCAATATTCTTCTACATACGCTACCTTTCTAAGGACAAAATTGAGGTACTCCCATTAGCAGTACTCTTTGTCGGCGTAGATTGTTTATCGGTTTGCCCTGGCGAAAATTCATTCTTAAAGTAGGCTGCCGTGCAAGGGTAGCTGCGACGGGACTCATTGTTCAAACACTTGCTTAACTGACCACAACTTATCGATAGGAAACTGTAGTCAAATTCATTTCAAATTGATTCAAAAGAAAATTTACTTAACAAATTAATATCCAGCTGGTCATATTCTATCAGACGACTACTGGGTTTGATTTTGCTTATCGTTTGATCGTTTTCAACAGTCAAATGTTTATGCACCGGAGAAGAGTGCCGCATAGTATACCAAACGATGCAAAAAGCGCCATAACTCCATTTACACGCCTTACGACAGCAAATATTGGTGTGTGCAAATAAGACTTACCGGTATCTTAGCTATTGTTTAACTAAAGAGTTTTTCGTTGTTGCATGTCAGATATTTCCTTTAATTTTGTTTTCGGAAACGTAATTTTATGGTATCCATATCCCTCTGACGCTCGTCGGCACAGTTTCACTTAGAGAAACGTATATCGTTTGTTCTCACAATTTTTGAGGTGTCAAGGTTTTCTATCTGTGAGTGACTTGTTTTCTACCCTGCACATTAGGGGAAACACAACTTTCTTTTTTTTTTGAGAATTTACAAGCTAATTTAGGCCTCCTTGATTTGTATGAAGAATTGTCTTTATGCAATCGTTATATGCATAATAGAGCTCTTATTTACTGTTATGTGGCGTTGATCTTATATCCGTAGCCACACTTATTATTGAGACGAAGGTAAGATTTCGTTTTAGCAAAAATGTCTCTAGTCGCAACAGTCCGACACGTTCGACACTTCCCATTCAAACTAGCTTGACAAATTTCCCTAGATGAATTTCGTGCATTAAAGGGAAACCATGTCGATACATTTATGCAATAGAGATGTGCAAGAAGAAAAGATGCATAGAAAATTACCACAGAAAAACAATATAAAGCGGAGCACAGAGTCTTCTTTTAGCGTCCGCTATTCCCTGTTGTATATCGGGTCCTTTCATTGTATTTGGATTTGGGTCTAGCAATGATTTTCAGCGCCAGTCCGTTAAAAGCGATCGCTTCGTTTAGCGTCTGTCTGAAAATATTTCGGACGTTTATTTTTTGTCTTTTGATTGAATCACATTGTGTCATGTAGCATATTTGGTGTTCTGCCTGCATTCACATCGTATGCCACTGCTTTCGGTTAGCGCTGCTTCAGGTAGCTGGTTTCGTTCCAGAACGAAGCTAGAAGCCGTTCTGGTTCATGTATAGCACTTAGTTAAGTGTATACTTCTTCGTGCTTTAATAGCATCGACAGTAGGGAGGTCAGGTGTTTTGGAGACGAACGCACTGAAATCGTATCATCTTGCCGATTTCGTTTCAGCGAGGTAACGAAGACTTTGTGAACGCGACGTCAATTGTAGAAGAGAATCCGCCAGCCTTCGCCAGTTGCCTCTGCTGGCATAACAGAGGAGCCTGTTCTTCTACAGATCTGCGGAGTTTTTGCGCCGACCAAGAAGACGCCATAGGGGAGGAATAGAATGAATTTCATCAATGTGATATATCGAAAAACGTCCGCTTGCTGACTATGTGGTTCTCTTCTGGGCATTGGTTTAGATCATTACACGTCCCTGTGATCGATAGAGCAATTATCGTATTGGCAAACTGTGTCATAGCATTTATGAGGACTAAGGAAAAACGATGAAAGGAAGCGGTATAAACAAACAAAACAACATTCTATCAAGCGATAATGCCAATGGCGTCGTTTTGCCGTTATTTTCGGTGATTTACCATCGAGTACATGAAGGCGACTCAGACATTAGTTACTTTGACGACCTGGGTTCAAGTCAACCTCAAGCGATATAACTTCGAAGTTCGTTGCTGTCAATGACATTTGCAAGCCTAAAAATAAATAAAGGCTAACAAGTGTTAATACAGTTGTGTATACCTGTTGCAAAGGGCTAATAAATTGCAAGAAAATGCAGTCGAATAATTTAACGTAAATTATCCGTTTTTCGTAAAATGGCCGTGGTGATTCTTAAATCTGATAGAAATAGGGTACAAAATGGCAAATAAAACGAAGACGGTAGGGTCCATTTATGCGACGTCAATATTTCTTGAATACGTTGTCAGTTTTATGGAACCCTCGCTCCAGACTTTGACAATACCTAGCAATGCCCGGTGTGATTTCATATTCTTAAATTCAATGGACGTTTGTATTTTAATTGGTGTCCTATCATTAGCAGTGCCTGCACTAGGGTTTGACGTTGACCAGGTGGCCATTCTTGAGGTCTAAGAATGACCAACTCACCTACTCTAATTCCTTTGTTCTTACGGTTACGTGATCACTAGCAGTTAGTATACCTAGCTCGGCCAAATCGTAACCTTATTTAAATTGTGACCTCGCTGTGAGGTAGACACTTTTTTTATAGATAGGAGTTGTCTAAATATGGGGGTGACACGTGTCAGCAGAAAGGCTTGGCTTTGTAACACTAGCGAACAGCTGTTTCTACCATAGAAAGAGCTATCCGCTTGGCAATGAATACAAAATCAAATGTAAACACTCCATATTTTGTCACAACTATGCATTCTAAACGGGCTGGCCAGTATACATGGAAACGCTTAGCAACAATTTGTTTCTCTACGAAGGCGGACAAAATAAATGTGGCTTTTCTTGCTTTTACATGGATATTGGCCTAACAGACACGACCTTAGTGAGATCTGATGTAAAGGTTACGGAAGCTGGCGGCATTCTAGCGTAAACAGAATTTGGTTATTGAAGTACAAATGAATGCACACAACCGTATCGAATTGGGTCCACAAGAAGACTTAGGTTTTTCGCTGGGAATATTTGGGTTATGGAAGGTGTACATATATGAGACGCAGGTATAAGCTCTCTGATATGAAACTTCTTCCTCTATTAGCTGGCTAAGCTTTCATGGCAAACGTTTTGTATGTTGTTGCCAACTAAATTCGAGCTAATTCTGTCGTCCTTTTAGGTTTTCATTTGTTGTCTAGGCAGGATTCTGATTATAACTATTTTCAATACCATTAACACAATCCGCTGCCTCAAGCTCGCTTCACATCCCTGAATGAAAAATATTCCCAGCAGAAGGGTGCCGTACAACGACGACGTTGCTGCAGCCAATATTTTATATTTTTATTCATTTTTTCAATATTAGACGTTTTCTTGAGGACAAAAAAATCGTCCCGTATCGAGATCAACTTTACAAATAATGGCAACCTAAGCCTGACCTAGATATTAATCCTGGCCTTTTCATTCAAACTACCAATTAAAGCCAAAATGCAGATAAGAATGATTTTTCTATTTTTTTAAGTCACGTTTATTTGAACACACACTATTGCACAGCATTACTGCTAATGTAACGTTTCTCTTATTAAAGGGATAATATGTCACGTGTCGGCTGAAAGACTGCTTTTTAACAAACGATTCATATCAGCTTGTTCACTGAATTGTATCACGTTTTTTTTTCTTACGGTTGCGTTCTTTTTCTAATTTTTTTTTGTATAAGACCGAGTCAGCACTTTTGACACCCCTCAAGCGCCGTGCAGTTTTTTCAATAAGCTACCGTGCACGACGTGACTTCTACAGCCGGAGGAACTACTTGGAAATGGCCTGCTCAATTAAAACGAACTCGACCTTCTAGATTCGCCGACGATCGCCTTAAGCCACTTTTGAGGGGAACCAATTATGAAGCTTAGATCCCTTAACCGTAAAGTAAATATTGTAAGCGACACAAATATCTTATATTATTTTCATATCCTTTGGCAACAAGTAAGGCTAGAATTCTCTGGCATAGATTAAACGATAAACAGAACAAGGTCTCCGCTAACCAAAAAAAGAGCTTTTCAACGGTATCCATATAATACGCAAACGTAAAATTCAACCAGAAAAAAACGCAAGGCCTAGCCTCGAGCAGTAATTTGTAGTGGTGTATTTAGACGTGACAAACGCCCTCTAATCTCTACTTTGATTTAATGCGTAAACGATGAGATTTCACGAATTTTTTTTACTATCTTCACTCAGTTAACAGCTGAATAGATCTCTGTGGCTTGCCTCCCTGACGATAGTCGATCACTGACAGTCAGGACTAAAGTAACGATAACTTCAATGTGTGTTAAATTTTTCATGATTTTATGGTGTTATTATATCTTCATTAGAGTGTGTTTAACGAGGTTTTCAACTGTAACTATTATTACGCTGTATCAGCCCAATGGTTGTTTCATAGTTGATTATTTATTTAATTTTTTTTGACTAGATGTTAGGTCATAATCAATACCCTTTTTGTATAGTTACAATACTTTTGTAGGTTTTTCTAAAAACTCCACGGTTATATGAAGTAAGACACAAGAACAAAAAACCACGTATGAATCAACCAAAAATCGCACGGATCCTTTAGCTGTTAAAGAGTTATAGACGGCACCAACTTAATTTTTTCAACTCAGTCACTTATAAATTCTTGCCCCCCGGTGGTAAGTAGATTTCCGATCTTAAAAACGACCAATCTATAAGCTCTTCTACTTTCAAATTTGTTATCCTTTTTACTATCCTCAAAAACAAGTACACTTTAATAAAGATAAAATATAATCGGAAGCAAAGCTAACTGTAACTTACCAGTTAAGTCAGGTTTCAAAAATCTGACTCTTGTTGAAACCAATGCAAAGACTTTTTCGGTAAAAAAAGATGTACGCGTGAAATCAAATGTCTTCATTGTGGCGTGGTTCGGAGTTTAGTGGCTTAGGATGCCAGTCAGAATGAGTCGATTCAGTATGCTGTTATCCACAAAAATATATAGTGGTATTAGTCGTTTCTAGTTTGATGAAATTTAGATATAATCTGTAATATAGATTCGCAGCTTTTTCCCTCAAAACTTCGTAGTCCATTCAAACGTTACTTATCATTTAGCCATAACATAGTTTTAATGTTAAAGTTTGCGAATGTGCCGAATGCAGAAGGACTTGTAGGAGGTGCCCTTGTCTTTCCAAAAAAAAACGAACGCATACCTTTAGAAGCCACCTTTTAAAGTATGAGGCCGTCATATGTGGATCCGGCAAACCTGAAAATTGAATAACTTTTAAACTACCCGCCTCTAGCAGACGCATTTTGGCTGGTCAATCCTCCTAAAAACTTATAAGTGAATACTGATTGACTATTTAAGGAAAAAAATTGAGCAGACAAAACATTTTAGAGTCCAACATCAATGTTTAGTGATCAAATGTCTGTTCTTCAAAGGTTACAGTGTTGCGAAAGGTTATCTATGTTTGGTAAAGGTATCAGGCGAGAAAACCGTCAGTAAAAGCAGACCACATAAATTATGTAAACGTTTTAAGAATGGCAACCGGAGTATTGAAGACCAGCGACGATGTAACTATGAAAAATTAGTATTATTCCAAAAGTGAATTAATATCAAATCTGCCGGATTCGCTTGTAACGGCCTGATAATCACGGTCAGCAACTTACGTTACCTAGGTAAAGACAACTTCAAGGACGCACGTTTTTAGGAGAAAATTTATCAAGGAAGCGATATTACCTAATTGAACGTGCCTTGCTTCTTCTTTATTCAATTTTTCGTGTTTTGTACACACAGGACGTTATTACAGTGGCGTGTAAATTGTCGAAATCACTCCAGTTATCGCTAGTATATTTTCTATAATAAGTTGCTCTACTTTTATATCACATATGACATCTTAATACTATTACACCTTGAAGAAATTATGATCGACCCAGAACCTTTTAATAATTGGGCGTCTAACCCAAAGACAAGCTATCACTATTAGCAAACTTTCTTTCGCTAATTCCACTCTCTTCAAGTAATTATACAAATGTTTGTTCCCAAACAAGCTACGCACTTTCTAGGAATATATATGTTTATCACTAACTCACCCCTGAGAACTGTCGTTTTATCACCATGTTAGCGACATCGGTCGCACCACCCCTAAGTTTCTTTCCCGTAGCTTTCTACTGAACTCCCTAAAACTTTGAACTCATTTCGCGTCTGGGGTACAAACGTCTACATGGCAATGGGCTAAATAGCTTTCTCTAAACGCCATTCCCCTGGCTGTCTTTACACATCCGCTTCTACTAAACGCCATGTTTCATTCATTTATAGGGACAATTGCTCAACTTTTTCATGCTTTTCACGCCTTCTAATTTCTGCTTAGTTGTGGATTTAATAACAACAGTGGGGTTAGTTTTCACTTTGGTGGTGGCTAGCTGTCGCGACCATTATCCCGATTTCCTGCTTTTGCGTCAACACGTATTAGCAGCAGATAGTGTTTGTTTGGCACTTAGCATCTGTATAGATCTGTACCAGGGCATCTGCCGGCCGGAGGGCATCGTTTGCTTTCTTCCTCTTTCTACCCTCGTCCTTCTCACCCCACTGCCCCGTCCCTCTGCGCCCATCTTCTTACTGCATGTGCTAACAACTCCAAGCAGCAAGCACCTACTCTGGCCGCTAGACCCCCGGAGGGCCGCGCTAGTCGAGCTTAGAGGTCGGGAACAGATCTTTTGGTTTGCCTTTGTCGCCTGCACGCCATAGGTAGGTCCTACCTACATCCAGTGGCCGGCTGCTAGTATTTGTTCTATCCTTAAAAAGCCATCCTCTTGACATAGTTCGCAGTGATGTAATTACACCTTCCCAATTGCTCAGGCACCGTCGTGCTGGCGCTACCTAGTCGCCTGAGTTTGGCCTCATGGCGTCCTTGCATCAGGCAAACAAGCGAGGAATCACGGACACTTGGCGCGCCCACCACCATTGTCCCGTTGCTGTTGGCTTCCACACTGCCTGGCTTACTAGCGGGACAGGAAAAATGGGTGTGGTAGTGGAACCAGCGAGAAGAGTATATCACTTCCGTCTGACCATATTAGCTGTCCCTGTCCAATTCAGCCCATTTGGCAGCGTAGCCGACTAGTAACATGAACAAGTGCTCTCCCAGAAGTACGTCCAGCTTGCCTCTTGCTTTTATTTACCCGTGCCAGCCAACGCAATCATATGCTATGTTAAAATGCTATACCAGATGCTCTGACTACTTCAGTCTCTAAGTGATGACACTTTCGACACCCGTTCAAAAGAATAGTCACCAAGCACGCCCCCATACACAAATACTTACCCACCCAGCGCTTTTAGCTTGTATGAATCAGCTGGTTTTGGCACGTCCTGATACACTCTGCTTCTTTGGCAGAGGGCTGATTTCGCGTAGGAATAAGACCAACGGCGCGTTCCAGAGTCCGTGAAAGCCCCAGATGCACTTCAGCCCTGAAGCTCGCCAAGTTTTTGAGAGTATTCTTCCGCTGTTTGGGTTCTATGCCGTTACCGCCAGGTGCTGGAATTCTTATGGTACTAGATAAACAAATTGTTGTTTGTCGTCTCTTCTACTTGGGACTTACAATTCCCTCAGCAGCTATTGAGAAACAACAAGTCACTCAGTTATACGTTGGTGAGGGCAACTAGGCCCCCGCAAGCCTCACACTAATCTAGGCTTGTATACCGTGACCACTAGGTAAGACAGCGTGGTGGGTTGTAGGCACGTTGTATCTAAGCACAGCCAGATTAAGTGACACTTATCTAGCATGTTGGCAAAGGGAACTTTGGACAGCTACGTATGCATTAATCAGCAAAGGCCTGAAAGTAAGAACCTTGATGCGCATGGCCGACGCAGCTTCTTTGGGATCGGCTCACATATTTATATCTAAGTAAATTCGTGAACAATCCGAGGTGAGAAGGCCATGTAATTCAGCCAATAAAGTGTTACTCTTAGACTAAAATAACTGCCACGTTATTATATCACGACAAAAAAAAAACGATTAATGACATATAACTAAAAAAAGAAAAAATGGTAAGTTACACAATTCTTGGTAGTTCAAAAACGGATGGGTCAAATAAGAGAAACTCCCAAACATATTATTTTATAGGCATTTATTAATGTTATTTATTATATATTTTTTTATTTATTATCTTCGTATTTATCTAATTTTAATTGTTTGTTTTACAAGCTATACGGAGCAAATTCTGGTCGCCAATTAGGGCAATGTTATAAATCTGATTGATGCCAATGATGTGATAACGACTGATATTTTTCTTACAAATTTGCTTATTAAAGAATCGCTTATACTATCTCAAGCACGTTTACCATTTTTTACCATATCAATATTCACCATTGTACCTATTTATCGCAGGCCCGCCTCAGCGCGCCGTTCGTGCTGGTCAACCACACAAGCAATGCTGTGTCTAGTAAATGAAGCTAATAGTACAAGCGATTCGAACTGCTGATACCTATCCAATTGTTACTGCAATGTTGTCCGTTATATTTATCGCCGTTACTGTTTACTATAGCACTTAAGCACTACGGCTATCAACTTGGTCGTTCTCTTTTTTTTTGGCTTTTTCGGCATTCCGGTTTTTTAACTTATAGATTTTTTTCCCTCTAATCAGTGCACACTGACTGCCAACGACAGTTTGGCTCAGCTCCGTTCTGGATCAGTTATCTTTTTCACGGTTCGCCTACTTTATTTGGTACAGGTAGCGGCTTGCTATTACGGCCGTCATTTTGTCTTCTCGTGTTCTTTCTCTGCTCCAGCAAATAGCCATAGACACGTAGGTAGACGGTCGGTGGCGATTACCGTGAAGAACCGCGTGGTGGTCGCCCTCTCCGTGGGGAGTGCGTTATAGCCGTATAGAAGAGTGTTGCGTATCTTCTCGCAATCCCCTCTTCTTCCCCCGAAACTGATCAGTCGAGTGTTCGTTTCATTGCAGTTCTAAATGTGCGATTCGTGAGCTGGATTCGATGTCCTGACACCAAGAATATTAATGATAGAGACAAGCATGTCGTAAAACTTCGCTATCGAGTAAAGCAGGCTAACGGGGTGCCTGTAGTCCAGCCTGAAAATAAATTAATAGGACCGCGACAGTTACGGCTAAGGTCAGCAGTAGCCAGAAGTGATGTTTCACTTTTCACGTATTCTGTTCTCTGGAACTGTGCAGTGTTACGTTGTGTTACAATTATGGCAGAGCCTGTTGTCGTGGATGGTTTGACAAGGCTTTTCAACCTCGAATGAACAACTCAAGCCGTGCTGTTGTGTGGCGGCCTTGTGGACGAGGGTCTGTGAGCAGGCCTTCAACATTTACAACAAAACAAGAGACAATACAGGACCAACCACACGGAGGACATGTCTTATATTATTTCGATGCTTGCCGTTCCCTAAGATAACCTGACATTGATCGTGAAAATCATGAGAAAAAAGCGGGACTCCAAAGTCGAGTAAGTGATGCGTATCGTTGTTATTTTTGTACTATTTGTTAACAGTGATATAGTGTACATTCACAGCAAACTGTGTCGGATCTTATAGAAATGATTGATCAGATCACAGATACACAACCTGCATTTCGGCTTTACGGGCGATCCGCAAGTATCGGTGTACTTAAAGTGAATTTCTCAACCCGTCAAAACATCGCAAGATCCAGCAGTGCAAGGTTGTCTTGTTAATAACCAAATGGTATATGCACATATTTGGTGATAATTATGTGCTAGTGGTAGACGCCGATCGATATCTAGATGGCACATTTTACAACAAAGCAAAGCCAATACGAAATTTTGCCTTTTGACTTCTATGAACAAGAGTGCCCAAAATTGTTGGGGCAAAAATAATGCTATAATAAAATATGAAAAGAGTGCCTTTTTCTTTCAGGGTACGGAAAGTACGGCCTGTCTGTCTTTATAGCATGTATATTATGCTACATGTAGAGCATCTCGTGGACCAATCTGTATTTCTGAAAATTAAGCAGAGTGATTTTACATTGATCGACAATATGTCGAGCCATTTGAATTTTCAAGATAGAAAAATAACTAAGTGGCAACAGATTTTATTTTAAACTCAATATAGACTCAATGTAGACTGCTAGTTTCTAACGCTAACGCCCTTCAGTATCGCCTAGGGCTCTACATAGTGAAACCTATGCTATTTTATTGGGTTGCGTAGGACCATAAATTCTTTCGACAAGTTCCTATGTGGTACGAAAATCGTAGTTGTTTTCCTGGGTGACTCCAACTTTTTCTACATAAGCACTTATTTCACCAACTCAATACGACTCAGTTGCCATCCTGGTTAAAGAAAAAAGACCGCCGTTAACCTATTAATGTCTCAGACCTAATTTTACTGTGTCATTGTTCTATCCAAAATTTATAACTGCGTTCTGTGAATATAACTCCAATTTCTAATCAATAACCGATATAATTTTTACTGGTACAACTCCGACACGAGTGCGTAAGACGTATAATTATTAGAATAACATTATTTCGAGTAGGTGGAAGCGGTTCTACATGGAGAATCTCTTTGGCGCCTGCTAAGTTTGTGTGTGATGAACCGACAGGGTATAGCAATCTACCAACGAGGCATTCCTTGAAGTCACACAGAGTGGACCTAAGAAACGGGGACCGACATTGAAGGACGCGAGTCGCTCTACTTGCGACCCAAACCCCGGTAGCAACGTCGCCGATCGAAGAGGGCGCTTGACAGTTGCTAGACTACCGAGTTCTACCGCTGTACAAATGAAGCTTGCGCGACTAGAAGATCAAGCAGACAGACGGGCCTATTCTAGGCCCGTTGTGGTGCTGGTTTTTCTCAAATAGCTTGTGGAAAACTGATCTGTGAGTTATCGTCCGGTAAGCTAGCCCAAAACCTCTACGCTTGTGGAGAGTACCAGCTAGTCATGACGTCTAAACCCGCAACTTCAATTCAATGAACTTCATTGAACGGTTTACGTATAGCCATAAATACAGTGACAAACCGAGAAAGATGGCAGATATCGTTTTCTCTGTTGATTCTCTTTGCTAATTGCTGGCATGCGAAATTTCTTTATCTTGAGAAATGGACGCGTATACTACATGTGAATATATAGTGGAAGAGACACAAACGACAATCTCATTGTCGCGAACCGGATCGTCGAACTACAAAGGTGTAAGGAGGAGGATGATAGTGTTTGGCATAGAAATCGAGAAACGTAGCAGAAACCGTTTGGTGTAAACATTTATCTTGCTAGATTTATGTATATTTATATAGATAGCATATAGTTGTGATATGCGCCAGAACGGAAACGGATTCAACAAATCGCAGTGAAAGATGGCCCCAGTTTCAACTGTTTGGGTACTGGGTAATGAGCGTTGTTTTTACAATAGCATTCGTCATAGTCGATATGTCTTTTCAGCCTCCTTACCCGGTTCGAAGAGCGGATAGTGGGCGTTTGGCGATACGTTACCCACTATAGATAATATTTCATAGCGATCATCCTCTTGTCTTACATCCTTTGGGGATTAAAGCTACGCATTGTCTTCATCTGGTTTCTTCGAAAAGAGATCCGGGGTCCAGTGGGACCTAGTGGTAACAGAGTAGGATGCTCGGAAGACTCAACCGGGTTCTATCACGAAGTCAAGCTGCGCTGCGGTGAGTGTCTATTCGTTTGCTCCATTTTCCCAGAAGATAGAAGAGACAAAAAGATCGAAAGTGGAAAACCATTCGAAGGCTAGCTTGCGCACAGACAAATACGCCGACAAGCAAGCACAGATTGATACACATATCCGCACATAGGTAGTCTTTTCTCCCTCTCGTTGCCGAGCTCCTCCATATGGCACGTTCATGAGGATTCTACGTGGGAGTTCATTTTGTGAGAGGCGCGGTTGTTAAGGGTCATGTGCAGCGTTAGGTAAATGTGAAGAGGGATTCGGCGACCGTTGAAATCACTAGGCCGTTGATATCAGTCTATTCATGAAATGTTTGTGAGTGAATCTGCTTTTCTGTCGCATCTGGCTCACAATGGTTAACGAGATAACGTTTGGTCAGTTGATACTGTGTGGATACGCTATTTACCATACAAATTCGTTTTTATACTCATTGACTTGTCATATAACAACTATCTATATAGCCAATGGAAACATGACTGTTGCAGCCTGTTGCCTAAGTTAGTTTCGGCTGAGCTCGTACTGACAGGCGCTGATTAAAGTAACGCTAATCGCGCGCTTATTTAAAGCAGCAATTCAGATTGCATCCCGTATTCTATGGATCCTCGGTCAATATACTCGAATTCATCATAATATCAATAAAATTCATCACCGTCATCGTTATAATATATATAGAAAACTTAATTCGTAGATAGCCATTTCTGACGCCCGCGTCGGTCTATGCATAGCACAAAATAATGGCTTGTGACTTTTAATGGAGTCAAATGGACAGCTTAGATATCTTCACCTGCGCATGATTCGAGTCTCTTCAGATAAACGTCCTTTCTTTAAAAAAAACTATCAGTAAACAACCGTAGTTCTTAGAGTTTAAATATCAGAGCGAATAAGCATTGAGCCATTCTTGTCCTACAAGGCTGTCCTATAGACTTCTAAGAACGAACGGCACTACGAAGATAATGCTTTTTCTGTGTGACAAATGATTTGGCGCAAGAAGTGGGATTCCAGCCAGTTTTTATGTGTTGATTTATGTAGAAAATACTCAGATATCTGGTTAATTAGCATACAAGATATAACATACAGCCATTATGCCGTGCTGGCTAAAAACCTGCACGATTCCTCAAACACTATTCGAAGAGACCAGTGTAGTTTTAAAAAAACTATTTGAGACGGATATAATGCGATTGTTAATTTGCTCCTTATCATTTCCTGTTGATAAAAATATACACCAGTGAATATATACGTACAGAAATATAAAGCACAAAGCAAAGTGACATGCATACAACGGATCTTTTCAAAAGTTGAAAGGATCCGTTGTATCTTTTTTTTTTTTTACGCTAACGTTAGGCTAATTTTCTCTGGTATGCGTCTCGTCCGCTGTGCATTGATGCTTCCCATAAGAACCTTGTCATGTTCCTAGAAGATTCGTTCAATAAGCCTTTAAAAAGATAATCCATTTATAATGAACGGACCTTACATAGATCTTCTGTGGCCACGTGCGTGACGCGACGGCCTCGACCACTGGTTCTCGATGGCCGCTTGTCACTGTACGCTTCAGTGCTTTCTCCCATCCTCTGTTCACTCCACTGCCTCTATACCTCCATTCCTCATGAGTCGGCCGATGGACTTCAGCTCTCGGGCGACTGACCTGACGCCGGCACCTATTACCATAGATCTGTTACTACTGGCGACTTGTAGTGGCGCACTGCTGACTTTACCAACGCACAGGCATACGTATGGTCTCTACAATGGAATCTTACAATAATTAGAATGAAGATAAGCTTTAAAACAGGCAGTACTTACTCAGTGCTGACCTGTAGTATGGGTAGAAATTGGCAGGACAGACTAATCGATAGATCACGTAGTCGATGTGAAAGTGTTGATCATTTTAAAATTAATAAATGTATCGCGATTGGACTCCGTATCTGGGTGCTAGCGGAGTCTGGGTCTGCGATTAATGACGATCACACTGAAATTTTGTGTGTTTGTTCTAAAGCTACTATTTTTCAACTAAGAGCGTATTAGCTAAATAGCAATACATTGCCGACTGCGAGGTGCTATTATTGTATGTCAACACAATTCCTGTACATTTATGTAGGATTTGCATTTAGATTCAAGTCAGCGTTTCTTTGAGTGCTGATCCTACATAGAAAATTAACTAAACATTTTCAAGACCTCTCTTCATGTTCGACCTTGACTGACACTTTAGCGTCACGCAGTTCGTGATGAAACGTATACCTGCAACGTACATTATCAAATTGACGATTGGCGCCTTTTCTTGTTCCTATTGTTAATGCATTCGCCTTTCACTTGTTTGCGTCCTAACGTCTAGTCGAGCCTGCCGTAGATATGATTCGCACCCTCTATTCCGGCCCACAAGCTTCAAATTTCCCCTGCGTTGGAAGCAACAGGGGCGTGCCGTATTGGTGGCTGTACAGCTATCAGCTATCTGGGTTATAATACCAGTAAAAGCTTCCTGTGCAGAGAAGTGTTTGAAACTATTGAGTTTATTTTGTACGAAGACAACACGCATCTACTAGCCTTCTAGAAGAACGCAACCGGTACAGCTGACGATCAAGACCCCACTGCCGGTTGTCCGAACGGGGGATCGTCGACGAAGGACATGTGGGAGGTAGACAGAGTTTATCTATCCAGCGATTGTTCTCCTTGTCGATGCCTATCCAAGACTCAGTTTGCGCCCAACCGTGTCACGTCTAATGCTGAAGGGGGTTTCTCCACTAGGACTGCAAAGCGAACCCAAGCAAATACACAAACGTATCCATGTCACCGTTGTTATATATATGCATATGGTTCCGTCACCTGAAAGTAGTACGGCATAACGTTTCTTCCGTTGAATGTGTAGAATAGACAAGGAAACGGATTCCAACGATTTCAGACTGCCAACAAAAGCTGATTAAGGTGTTGATTAAGTTACCATTTCAATTATAAAATTGATAATTTAAAGAACATGCGGTTCGCTAATGTTTACCGTGCGTCTCAATTTTAATTGACTAAGGCATGAAGGAACAAGAACTTAAAGTAACGTCGAGAATAAGTTGTTTAGCTCGATCGAATTAAAGGGGCTTGTTTTGGCTATAAATAAAGGTTACTAATAGCTCTACTTGCGCCATTTTTGAAGGACAACTATTTGTAAAGAGAAATGACCGCGTATAACATTTGATACACATTTTAGAGAGAATTACTTTCTTTAAAGCCACGGTCAACCTACAGGTATAATAGGCAATATGCCCGAAGCTTAATTTCGACCTGTGTTAGTTCCTGGTACCATTCATATACTGCAACATCCGCTATCCCGTGTAAAACACTCATCCGATGAAATTCTAGTGACTCTGTAAATATCCGCTTGTTTTAAAGGCACCTCTGCAATGCAAACGAAACGATTTTTTAGACGCCACGACGGAAGCATCATGACCACAACATGTCCGATTAAGTATATATTCGCCGTTATCCTCACTTCGTTCGTACAAGTAGATCCCTCAATCATGCGAACGTTACTCTATTGGATAACGTATGCTTCACCTAGCACCGAGACGTCATACACAAGTGAGAGCTTACAAACACAGCTAAACAACGAAAAACTTTAAAATCAAGCGAATACACGTTCATCTTGCAAGCTTGCCAGAGTTCCGCGAAAGTTTTTTAGGAATTTCCTAATAACATGAATCGCTAACTGCGACAGACTCCCAACAGAGTCCTCCAGCCATTATGTTTCAACTCGTCCAGTTGAAAATGGATGATTCTATCATCAAATCGGTTTGAGTCGTTATTGTTCTCTCCATACAAAAGGTGGAATCCAAGCAAAAAGAGCTATTCTTGCATGGGGCCACGATAATCGACGACACCTTCACCACTGCCCTTGTTCACGGGAGAAACTTACGTGTACGGTCATGTCCCTGGCCGTTATCAGTGCACCGTCCCCCAGCCACTGGTCATTCGACGCCATCGATGAAGTCGTCAACAACAATTAGAAGAAGCTGCAACGGGTAATGCTTTAAAACTGGGTGATTTGCAGTTGTCCTCTGTGTCAACACGGCTTTTTTTTTTTATCTATAGTGCCCAAAGCTACAGACATGTAAATAGGCTCAATGACACACGCACATATCTACTGATTTACATACGCAGCCAATTCGCTTGTGTTTTTGGCCATCTTTTTTTTCTGAAATTCTCTGCCGTTTCCGCTACTGTCGGGCTTCGTCGGTCGGTAATCGACGTTGCTGTCGCTGTCGTGCACCCAAACCGCAACTACTACGACTTCTGCCAGTAGCTCGGCTGTGTTTAACTATCTATTATTTTTTCTTGCCTCTGTAAGTAGTTGAGCAGTGTTCGTCGGCTATTTACCTAGGAAACTATAAGTCAATATTCACTCGATTCGCTCAATCCACACGTTCATCACCGCAAGTAGTATGCAGCGACGGATACGCTTGTAGCAATGCCATTAACATCAACTAAGACTAAGGAAAAGGCTTCACGATTTCACATTGTCGTGCAACAGTTCCGACTTTGGCGGAGCGTATCGATTGTATCTACCGCTACGCGTAATTTATTAGTAGGGCTCCAAATGTACGGCTGATGATGACGTCGAGAATGACGGTGAGTGCCCCGGAAGCTCATAGCGCTGCCGTGTGTTCATACACGACATGTCTGCTAATACTTCCTTCAAAATTCCAGCTGGGCGTACGACGATACATAGAGGCTGTACCAAAACCTCTAGGTGATTGATCCTATCTTGATTTACAGCTGCCGTTGATAGCATAGGATTGGTGTAAAAACCAGAGTTGCATTGAAAGTCCGTCTGTCACTCACTATCAATTTAGGCTAGATTGAGCCATCGTTGACATTGTGTATCGCTGCTTTGCACCGATAAATATTTGACGCTAACTTTATCAAAACTACTCCCATCTGCCCTGCATGTTTAGTAAACACCAAAGTCAAGCTACAAAAATCTATTTCTACCGTAACCATTCTATATATATATATATATATACATACGCTGTAGTGTTTTTGTAGCGGTCTTTTGATTCTATCTTTATTATCGCCACCGTTCAGGGGGGTATCCGTGCCGCCTTTCTTCCAATGGCAGCGGGAATAATAATATTAGCTACAGATACTCCCTTAATATCCATGTGGCGTCTACGCTGGCCACTTGAACGTCCACGTTCTTCTATGGAGGACAATCAACATAGTCGGGAGAAACGGCAAAAATCGTGACGAAAAGCTGTATTTCCCGTTTATAGATTTTTTTCTACTGCCACACGGCCACGACTGCTACTGGTACTATTTACATGTACGCCGACAACTAAATTTGCCCAGTTTGTCGTGGCGCCATCTATACTATGTTGGAGTTGCTGTTCTCGTTGACGCCGTTGTTGGTATATGGTGGCTTGTAAGAAATGGAAAAGCGGAATTTTTTATCGTGGTATTTTTCAATGTTGGTTGTTCTAAAATATTCTTAAAGTTGATTGCATAGATGATACGTATAGATACTATGTAGGCCTAATCACGCATGTTCAACAACAGATCCTTTTAATTGACTGTTCCGCCCAATTGGCGATGGCTCATCGTGTCATAAACACAAGAAACCATGTCGACCAATGGCAGCCGTGTTTTCTCTACAGTCTATATAATCTAAGTAGCATGTATTTTACCTTAGTTTGAAACAATTATACATCGTATTTTCTAAATTACATTATTCTGTACGTGTATTTTGTGTAGACCGCTTGAAATTGAAGCAATATTTCATTTGTAAACTCTAACGCAATTCTATCTCTAACTAGAGCTGACCTCGTGCGGTGAACATAATCGATAGTATATATAAATATCGATCAACTTCGTAATTTTCCGTCCAAAGACGCGGACTCATTCGTAAAAATCCGATGACCATCCCGACAAATCCCCCCAAAGCTGCCGTCGTATCGCATGATGGCCGTTAACGCGGCGTTATCATATATCCTGTCGCCTCCTTAGCTTAATCGTCCTATAGATTCGTTGACTTTCCTGACAACGTACAGTATAGAATATAGATGAGCGCGTCCTGCAGGAACAGCATCCACAGTTGTATCTGTTGTGACATGATACGCATTTTCACATCGTAGTACTTCGACTTTAGCATCAGCAACATCTCAATGTCCCGTTGCATTCACGTAAATCATAGAAGCAGTAAAATGCCATTGCCTCGTTCAGATTTCATCCTCTTTCGCATTGGTGCCTCGCTCCTTCTCGATCTTCATGTGGCGCGACCGGCGCCGCATATGGCTATTTACGGTATCATTATCTAGTCTACGTAAAATGCATGCACCGGCCATGGTGATAATGGCACACAAAATGGAATCGCGTGCCACCCGCCGCCCGCTCTCCCGGCAGTGGACAACGTTTCCGTAAATTCGGTTACCAAAAAAATTAGGAGCAATCGGAAGTTAGCGTCATCAGCAACTATCGTCCTCAACAACGAAGGAACGAAACGAATTTCAGAGGCAACACATGACGGCAAAGCGCCGATAATCAATCGTTTGGACAACGAGAACACAACGAAACGGGTTGGGCAAACATGTTATTTCGCTGGAGGTAGCATAAGGCGGATTGTTTATTAGGGGTCGTTTGTTGTCGGCAGGCGCAAAAAATTTAGGTCCATATACAGCCGTAGATCGTAACAGAATCAACGAATAGTGGCGTGATGTTTCTAATAGCTAATATTGCGCTCCTCCTGCGATGATGTTGTCGGGTGCATCATATCACTCTATACCGTTCTTTGTGTAATGGGGGCGCGGACAGTGGGCAGGGAATGCACGTGCTCCCCGTTCTTCGAATTGATGCTAAAATCCGCCTTTATATTATATGGCAGCTAGGTAACATGGGGCTAATTAAGGCATTTATTTGCCCGCTATCGTCGGTAATAGCATGGTCACATTGTCGGCGGGGTGTAAGCGATAATGAACTGCGTTACATATAAGTGAATCACTACTTTGTTTCTGGAACATAACTGTGGTGTTCCTTCAGTATGAAACGAACTCTAAAAATACCCCGTCAACGGTATCAGACGTAGTTTGATGGTCTTGATAATGACTCAATAACTAAGCATGCTAAGCGGTGTGCTTTAGCAAACAAAAGAACAGTCATAATAATAGTAACAAGACCAAAACGTTTTGATTCTCGTTATCTAACAGCATAACTTCTACGAAGCTCATCAACTTGTTCGAGTGAGGAACGAGTTGAGCTTCGTCGTTTACCAGCAATTTATTGATTGATAGTTCGTCATTGGTCTCGCTTTTGTTAGATTTCATTCAGAAACAGTAAACAATTGACTCGATCATTCTTTAATCAGCCAAAAAACAATAGATGTTAGACGCTCTTATGACGACCAGCGTTTGTTTGCGCGCGTCAAGAAAAGAGTAATGTTTCTAGGTACATGTCGATGCGCAAATAGAACCAAGTTTACAGACGCTATTCACAAGCAAATAACACTACCCTGCCGACATGGTGATGAGCAAAAAAAACTGCATTTGTATGGTATGATACCCGTGGGTATCTACCGCACATCAACAATCTTATTATGCCCGTGTTTTTTATTTAAATCTCGCGTCGCCCGCTACACGGACGCATGGGGCCGTTACCTCACAAAGGATGTGTGGCCTCAGGACCACAACTCACCAGCGAGCCTGACGCGGACAGAGTTAGCGGGTCTTCAAGCAGTGGTTCACATTGATAGCAATATTGATATAAAGTTTATTCGTATCGGGCAATAAATTCATTTGCCTCTTTCGTTGCAGTTATTGTGTGCCTTTAAGCTTGTATCACGCTTATTTCTCCAGTATCCAATTGAGTTTCCACGTTTACGCAGTCTATCGTAATTATACGCGGCTTATGCCGAGCCGCGGCCACGCAGATCGCGCTTATGAAGCAGGGAGTACTTAACTGAAACGCAAAATTCGTCATTAGTTTTTCTCCTATACGCATTCTTAGGTAGCTCTATGCCCCGACCAACAAGCAGAGATTTAAAAAGATGGGTACTCTATTAATTATGATGTATTCGATGCAGTATCATTGCCGCCAATCACACTATGCCTCGACCTACTGGTTGACAGACGTAAGTGCGTATTTGCCCCTCGAACAGAATCAACGTCTATTAGCATGCCGTTATCGTCCATTAGAAGCCAATGGCTTAATGTTACTGTGTTCTCGAGCTGGGTTTAATGGTCGCCTCGCGATAGCATATGCTATTGTCTACTGAACCGGGTCACAAATTCGTAATTGGATTATATATGTGTAGTAATTTTATGGCCGACGCAAGCGAGCGTAATTCATCAGATCAGGCAATCGCTAGCCATACGATGTTTTTTCCAAACCTAAGGGCTGTAAATTTCCATTTAAGCAGAAGAAAGGCTTAGCATTCCATAATACGTTAAGCTATTTAACTCCGAATGGCAAGCCAAATATAGTCTACACACATAAACACCTATATTTTTTTAATGTTGTTGATCTATTTGAAAATATAAATTTCACATCATGGGGTTTGTGGCGAACAAAAGAAAGCGGCTACATTTGTTAGCTAGAAAAAAATCTTGTGTTTGAATGGAAAGTTTCTAACTATATATGTCCTAATCGATTTCAAACTCAAATAAACCTAGTTACGTTTAGCAATTCACTTGAGGTTTTCTTTTTAACGTCAAGTGGTTTAGACATGGCAACAGCACGCCGTAAATTACTGCGCGGAAATGGTCTGACGCCGGCCATGTAGCTTGCTATATACTCCGACGTGTAGCATACTAGAAGCTTTAAGGGTTCGGCCAATAGTAGTGTTTTGTATGGGGAATGTTTTTTTCTGCAAAAAAGGGATATTCTGTCCTTCATAAGAGTCGATGAACCGGAAAGTGTATCTGGACATCTGGAGCAGAGTGTAATGGGCCTATCTTTTTCTCTGTTGTGACTCCATGAATTCACTTAACATCGTCTCGGCCTGTTGTAGCCTGGATTCGATTACTACAGTCAGCCAAAAGGTAGCACCGAGCGTTTGCCCGAAGGAAACGAATCGGGATAACGATCCCATCACATGGGACGGCGCTGGCGGGGCGGCCGAAGTGCAAGGGCGGTTATAACATCATTTTGTGTCTCTCCGAAACCGGTAGAACCTTGAAAAGTTGACCTCACGCCAGTTTATAATATTTGACCTAAGTGTAACTGAACTATTATGGAAGCAGCTGGGATGCTTGCTTGCTGCCATGAAGTGATCGAGCTGGCACCAATATGGCAGCCAAGTATAGTGCTCACTTCTGACGTGAAGCTTTCCAGGGGCAAGCCGACAGTGGGTCACATGTGTATTGTAAGGAGCCTTTGATGAACTCGTAATATCGACTGTGCCCATGGAAGAAGTAAATAAAAACGGTAAATTTACGGGAGACATTCGATTGAATTATAAAAAGCAAATGTAAGGCTTTCTCTTTCATTTAGGAATTTCCTCGATTTGCCACGTTTACTCATCCATTTGTATCATCGCAATTGAATGATTTAGTATTCTCTGTTACCTTTAATCTCAATCAATTTAACCACAAAAGAACCTTCGCTTGAACCTCGAATCATAGTGGCTTAGTGTTCGTGAAGCACACCACGCATATGTTGAGCTATACAAGCTAAAGGACCTATATAAAATAAGTGTATTCAAATAATTCCGTATATCAGGTTTACACAATGGCGAGTTGATCTAGGATATTAGATTTACTTAGCAAAAAGTACATTCGACAGATGTATCTGTCGCTAATGGTGAATATCCACGATTGAGATTATGTAGAACTTCCCCTTAGGACACCGTTCATGCTAAAAAGGACATGATTAAATGGTTCAATATTGATAATAATAATAATGTCTTTTTTGACGTATCATGGCACAGCGCGCCTTGTTAGGCCGAATAGTTGAGTAGTAAACGGATCGGACAGATAGATGTGTTAGTAAGCCCGACACAAGTGGTCCTAGCGTGTAGTACAATGCAATTAACGGGACATGGAGTAATCTGTGATTTTTTCATTACAATGTATTTCGATCTGCATTAAAGTCTGCCTGTTAGGCTCACGTAATGATAGTCAATAGCGTTGTTACTGGTGAATCGGCCTCTCCGCATCGACGTATATAGAAAGCTACATTATATACATAACTATCTATGATTTGCTAATAATAGTAGTTGAACAGCGCTATTGACACAAATTAAAAAAATAGCTTAAATAAAATAGTTTCTCAGTAGAAGCTGGATAAAGATTCATGCCTTGAATTTTCTCTCCGAAACCGCCGTTAGATATGGCTGCATCAGACAGCTAGTCCTCTACCAGTTAGTTGTTTTTTGCGTTAAAATTTAATTTCATATCACAGATACTTCTACACTTTGCTGCCAGACGCGATACAATCATGATTACTTGTGCCTTTTTCTGATGACCTCTGCGTGACATTTATTATACTCGATGAAAAAAAAAGAACGAATCTTCAAGCACATTGCAGGTCTAATACGCGCTGTATTACCTAAAGGGGGATTCAAAGTCGTCTGCGCGTTTTGCAAAATGTGGTCCTTCGAATAGTTCTGCTACGTCACATATCTCTGAATAAATGTGCCCCTTATCCTGCCATTGCACTTCTAGAACATTTATATGACCTTGTCTCCCACTATGCTAATTTTTTTTGCTCATTTATCGAAATAACCCTTTGAGCACCTGTAACATAGGAGAAGTTTGTGCAGTACCTCTAGAGTTTCTCCCTACTTTTACTTATATCATAGAATGCTGTGCAATTGCTCATCTTCCTTCTTACTTCATAATACAGTTTTGAACTATTTAGTTACTTTTAGGTGTACATTTTGGATTTTTGAAGTAGACAAACCTGCTTCTCAAGAGGACCCTTTTTTAAGGCCTTTTCATTTGTTATTTGGTGTGATATTGTGTCAAGTCGCGATCAAACAGTATCTAATATTAAGGTAAAGCAGATGTTCGAGATGGAAGCAACTTCTAATCATCAGCCCTAATCTGCAGACATCCCGAATCAGTCTGTCGTCCGACGCCGGATTACAGTTGTAGGGTAACCCATAGCAGTGAGGCAAATCGCCGTTAGTCGAAGAAGCTTGCAGGACTTCTAATCTGTACCGGAAAGCAATTATTGACTCAGACTAGAGTCAAGCACTTGAAGTACGTGTCCAGATATTCAATGAATGAAACAAAATAGCCTTATCCACTACATTGTATATCCTTATACATATTCTTTAGCCATTCTGCTGTGTTGCACTCTATCATCGCCATTCATAAACGTTTTATTTCAATCTCTGTGACGCCGATTTTGGCGCCCAGTGCGTGAGCGATATTGAGAACCTGTTAGACACTAACGAAATCAGCGTTTGTTATCTTCCCTCCCCGTTACTTCTCTGTTGTCCTGCCCATCTTGTCCTTTAACCTTTGGTTTTCTACTTGTTCTTTGCTTTGCTGTTGTTCGATAGCCTCGCTCTGAAGCTTGCCAACTCGCATAGACACATACATACATTTACATACACAAAAACAAACAGGTACACACACGCACAAACAGTTATGCAGAAAGGTCTACGCCCGTAAATCTCCCTCACCAACAAAATATTTTCTCTAATCTTTCCATCCCGTTGTCACCGCTGCTGCTGTTATATTTGCGCCATACAAATATCCCTCTCTATTCTCCGGCTTCCGGCCTTAGCCTTTGGTTCCAGTTCGATCGACATAAGGTTCAATTCGATGACGTTTTTTTCTACCCCCAACGTCCTCGGCTAGTCCTACTATCAGCCATGTCACCACCGACACTACGGCTACTAGTAGTCTCTTCTAGCACAGTTCCCTTTCCGTTTCCATCTCATAATTTTTTCCTTTTCGACCACCGCCGCCGTCACGATATGCTTCTGGTAAACCTCACTTCACCCATTCAGCCACGCCAGACACTTCTCTTGGCATATTGCCTCTGTCCAATCACCCAATGGCTTTATATCGAGGCGTACAGCACGAACAAATAACGTTATAAAAAAGAGTCATTTCAGCGTAAGTGGAACAAATACGAAGATGACAACCATAGTGATGCTGATTACGTAGCTGCCAGGTTCATGATAGTGGTTCCTGCTTGGCCTTGAACAGTTTCGTTGTTATGTCGTTTGAGCTGGCCGCACCCAGCAACAGCAGCAGTAGTAGCGGCTTCGGGATGAGCAATAGGACTAGCGATAGTCGTAACTGACCTGGCTGAGGCCATACTCCCATGTTATTAGAACTATTCTCTATTGATATAATTTGATAAAGGCAATAGGGACGTTTTCAATAAGATCGGCGAAGAAAGTTTTCGGTCGAATAGTTTTATGCCTATCCACCATATTAAGGCTGAGATACGGGCTGTTTATGTTGATTCCATGTAAGGATAGCATAACCCCTGATAACCCTGGTAGCGATGGAAAAGATAAGCTGGTTCAAGAGAACAAAGTGAAAGAAGCCTCTTCGATTCTCGTAGAAGCATGTTTTTGTCTCAGTGTTAATATATGTATATACGTGCACGTGTTGTTGTTGGAGCTTTGATTGATGCAACTAGAGATCCAGTATTATAGCCATAATCTCATTTTCTTTACCTTTATGCGTTGTTTTTAAATATACTCCGAGCTATATATTACACTTGTGTAATCATACGATATAAGCAAAGCATTGAATGTTAGTAAACAATATTTCTTAGCGATTTGACCGCCTGAATTTGGAAATGCGTCGTAATACATTACGTAAACAGTAGTAGTACGCATGACGGGGGGTTCAGAATGTCTCAGGACGAAACGCTTGATAGGTGAATGAGTCGAACTATTACAAGGAACCGTCATATTTGTCGTACGTACTTTGAATTGATATCCTTTTTTTTATATTTATTTTTGCGTATTTGGCGAGCTCAGATATCTTGCTTTAATTTAAACAGTTAGATGAAAAAAAAGCAAATAATTTATCTTAAGAATCGTAAATAACTCACATTTGCCATTTAAGCTCGAGGTATGGATAAGAGTGCGTTCAATCAATACAAATTAACTATTGCTTGCGTTTGTACAAAGAAAACAAACGTCTTTTTTTTTTAAGCATACTTAATACATTTCATCGCTCTGAGAAAAAATGGAAAGTCCAGAAATCAGACATGAGACGAATGTCAATATATCCATTGGCTCTAATGCGCAGGTCCGAGGCAGGGAGTGATCAACTATTGAACCTTATAATGCAAAACAGCCATATAGTCGTTGAGGAAGTTCTTATAGTGATGCCTGCCACTTATCGTAACTATGAGAGAACGTAACGAACCTTTCCTATTACAGATATATTTAGAGGTTAATGCACTAAGTTTAATCGAGGGTATTTTGCATTACCGTATTGCCTAGGTCGATAGAATGCTACGTCTGATTCAAAATCGTGAGCTGTTCTATCAAAAAACTCTAAGATTCGATACTTCACACTAAGAAGCATTCGAGTAGACGACGGGTAAACCATTTATACAAAAAAAAAAACGAACGAGCCGCAAGTTAAATCGTAGGCACCCATTACAACGTATCTGTTAATGTCTATAACGAACTTTGCGTATAGTACCTGTCTGATCATGATTTAGTTAGTTTATATATAGATTGCCGTCGGCACATTCGATGCCGGCGCTTTTTTTTACTTGACAAATGAACACAGGGATACCTGCATCTGATCAAAGTCAACATCGTCACAATATCAGTTATACAGCTTTAAAAGCTAACTATATATATATATATATATCTGAGTTCGTCAGATGACTTTCTATTTTCGCTTCGAACGTAAAATTCACTCTTGCTCACGTAACTGGGCCATCTTTACAATCTGCTTGAAGAGTCGCTCACAAACAGGTGCTGCCTGGCGTACCAGTTCGACTTCGCGGCGCGCGAACGGAACGTTGTTAAGTGGTACCAACTATTTAGCTGCCGACATTTCCATAGAAGTTGTCTGATGCCAGTTAAAATGTGTCTTCCTTTCAACTTGTGATTATTTCAGATGAGCACAGTTGACATGACGATTGCTTTCGGTACGAAAAATGTCATCTAAACAATAACAACTACGGTAATGCTGGAGACGAGAAAGCTGGGAACGTAGTACGTATGGTCTTCGTTACGGAATTGAATTCTACTTGCTTACAATGCATTCGACAGTAATAGCAAAAACGAAGCAAGCCAAAATTGTCCGA
Organism: Varroa jacobsoni; assembly: GCF_002532875.2. Taxonomy (NCBI): domain Eukaryota; kingdom Metazoa; phylum Arthropoda; class Arachnida; order Mesostigmata; family Varroidae; genus Varroa; species Varroa jacobsoni. The sequence continues at coordinate 311,798 of NW_019214095.1, forward strand.
AGACGAGTGGGGAGG